>NW_025194129.1:2117-4030 GCF_004010195.1 Chiloscyllium plagiosum | reverse complement strand
CTCCCCTCTTAAAATAGTTTGAGGCAGTCTGGTTGATCTATAGCAAACTGGGGACTCTTGCAGGTTCTAAATCGGTAATACCAACTTGGGTTGAGAATTACAATCCCTACAGTGTGCAACCAGACCATTCGACCCAACAAGTCCACACCGACCCTCCGAGGAGTAACCTACCCAGACACATTCCTTTACCCTATTATTACACATTTACCCCGACTAAGGCTCCTAACCCACACATCCCTGAAAACTATGAACAATTTAGCATGGCCAATTTACCTGACATGCACATCTTTGGATTGTGGGAGGAAACCAGAGAATCAAGAATAAGGTCATGCAGACACTGGAGGTTATGCACCGGGAGACTATTGCTTTCAAAGGTCATGTATGGTAGCTATTTCTGTCTTTTGTTGTGGGTGTGAATTCGGTTGGTTGATATAGTGGTTTGTGTATAAAGATTCTTTCAGTCATTAACTGGGTGTGGCGGAAGTGAAGTTTGCGGTTTTACAAAAGGTAAAGAAAGCAAAGCTGTAGGAATTGACAGACAAGCTGGAGTTGGGGTTGCGTTTGTCTGTGAAAAAAATGAGAGATATTAAAGCTATAGTTTGGCAATTACATTTGGTAGAACTGCCATCAGACTCTTTGGAAACGGCTGGAATTCAATTTCAAATAAGGCACTTTGAACATGAGAAGGAATTGAAACAGTTTGAATTATGATGAAAAGTAGAAATAAAAAAAGGAAATGAAGAAGAAAGAGAGAAAAGGACAGAAGAAAAGCAGAGAGTTTCAACTTAAAAAGTTAACAGTTAGAGAGGAAAGTTGGCATAGAAGGCGGAGATGAAGGCAGACGGTCGGCGGGATGAGGAGGATAGTGAGGTTGAACAACCGTATTGTAACCAATGGCCTAATGGGGTTCTGTTTAAATGCATCCAGGTATTATCTAAATTTGCTGAGACGGATGGGGAAGCCTTTTGAATTTCATTAGAGAAAGTGGCTAAACAAATGCAGTGACCAGTGACCATGTGGATTTAGTTTATCCAAACAAAGCTGATAGGTATTTGCATCCCTATCGGAGGAGGTATCTGGCTAGTATGGGGTGGTGAAGAAAGCCATCTGAAGTGCATATGAGCTTGGGCCAGAAGCCGACAGAGAGCATTTCAGGAATCTAAAAAAGGGTCCCTGGTTAAACGGAGATTGAGTTTGAAAGTATCAAACAAAGTAATTTTGAAAGTTGTGTAAGGGTATTAAAAACAGAGCAAACCTATGACACTCTTAGAGAGATTCTTATTTTGGTGAAGTTCAACAATTCACTTCCTGTAGTCGTGAGAAGTCGTGTGGAAGAGCAGAGAGTTAAAATGGCAAGCTTAGAAATGGTTGATGATGATGATTGGGTTCAGAAATCAAAGATTGGTTTCTTTGAGAGGTTGTGAAGAATGTGTGAGATCTTCTTAAAACATATACCTGTGAGAGTAAGATTAACTGGCATAGGCCAGGAATAGCAGGTAAAGAGGTTAGAGCATTAAGAGGTACAGAAGTATGTAACTCTTTTATGATGAGACATGAGGAGATATGTCTTTCAGAAGGACTATTGGAGAGATGAGAAGTGCTCCGTTATGTAACGTGTGTTTGGAGTGTCCAGTGGAAATATCAACAGATTTATTCCACAATGGGGAAGGATGCCTTGAGCTTATTGTTGGTGTTACAACATTTCAGCATTTAACTTGCGAATAACATACATGAGACAAACCTGTATCACTGATCGTGACCCGCTAAAGTTTTTGCAAAATTCTAGGGAGAAAAATAACAGTCTGTTTCGATTGAGCTTATTATTGCTGCCATTCAGTTTGAAATTACACAGGTGACAGGGCGAGAAACCCTACGTTTTGACACGTTGTGGAGACTTGGCAGGAATAAAATGC
>NW_025194129.1:0-1506 GCF_004010195.1 Chiloscyllium plagiosum | reverse complement strand
GACCCAACTCTGGATGGAAGCATGGGAATGTAGTTACAACATCTGAGTCTGCAACATGAACAACAAATGGAGCAGAAGCTGCAGAGAGGGGAAGCTCTGAAACCACACAGTGAGTGTGTGTGGGGAAAGGGATCTGCTCTATCCGCCCCGGGCTTTCCAGGACCAGCTTCCCAAGCTCCACTTGACCCAGGAGCAGAGTGTGAGAGGCACTGACTGAACAAGGAGCTGATCATAGAATGGTGGCACCTCCTTCAAATGACCTGCAGCTTCACACCAGGGGGAGGATGGTGCTGCCAGTGGCTGTTAGGGTCACTGTTTCATTCAGCTTCTATGATCCAGAACGTTCCAGGCAGGACTAGGTGACATATCCATCATTTCCCAGTATCTCAACATCAATGTCACCATTCGGTGATGGAGGATATATATGATGGATGAGAAGCGTTGTTTCTCCCTCAGCAGGGAGCTGCCGGGTGTACTCAGTATAGTGGGATTCCCGATGGTGTACATTGCATCTGCAGAGTGCCCATGTCAATGGGGAGAGGTAGAGGAACTGAACGAGCTCTCTCTCTCTCTATTAATGTTACAGTGTACCCATGCACAGTACATCATGTTGGTGAATACCCTCTGCCCTGGTAGCAGTTACGGCCTCTTCATTCAGAAGCAGTCAGCCATTCCCATCGTCATCGGGTCTTCACGTAGAAAGAATTTAAATATATATTGGATAAAGGACGTCCCCTTGATGCACGTTTCAAAACACCATCCCCACCGCCAATCAACCACATCAAAGTATTCCATGTGTACGAAGAGCAAAAGGGTCACTTGGAGTGTCTGGGAGCTGACGGTCAGGGATGGAGAAACACCTCCCATGTCTGAAGGATCTGAGTGAACCCCCTAGTACACAGTATCAATAAGTCCTGCAATCCCTCTCCATTTCAGTAACATATTGCTTTCTATTATTCCTGTAAATGAAATGACAGTTTATCTCATCTTAAATTCCACCTTCCTAACTATTATCTATTGCCTTTACCTCTCTGAATCTATTTGCAGCCTCTCCACCTTCTCTTGATAATTTAATCTCTTGCTTACAACAGCGAGATCATCAAACTCAGCATCTGCATATCTGTTCCATCCTCCTGATCATTAATACAGATTGTAAATAGTTGAGAACCCAGCGCTGGTCACTGTGTGACCTTACTGAGTGAGACTGCTTTAGCCTGAGTGCCTGCATCTTGTATGATACACATTCCTCACCCATTCCTGCCCAACACAGTAGAAGAGTTGAATAATAACAAGAAGCATCTGTGAGGAATCCAACCCCTCGATGAGGCTGATGTCTACACGGCCTCAGTTCCACTTTCCTGCTATCTCTGCATCCTAAAACTCTAGTCTATTGTTGTAGATTGCGACACGTGAAAAAAATCCACTCCACATCTACACATTCAATTACTTTTAGCATTTTACAGACCTCAATGGGATCTTCTTTCATTCTTTCAAACTCGAGAGTAT
>NW_025194128.1:0-4030 GCF_004010195.1 Chiloscyllium plagiosum | reverse complement strand
TGATGCACAGCATTGGAAGTACATTGTTGAGGGGCTGAAAGAAATGAGCAGTTTAAAACAAAAACCCACCGAAACCCTTCACTCGGCTTCCCACTCAGGACACTTTACTTAAAACACTTCAACCCCACATTGCAACAAATTCGCACATTCCATCAAAATCCTGGATGTCCACACTTACTCAGTTGCTGCCTCTCAAATGAAAGATTTCATTGTAGCTTCTGCTCCCAGTAAGGACAAAATATCTTTGAAAGCTGCTCTGAAAGTCCAGTCTTCACAATG
Source organism: Chiloscyllium plagiosum (assembly GCF_004010195.1). NCBI lineage: Eukaryota > Metazoa > Chordata > Chondrichthyes > Orectolobiformes > Hemiscylliidae > Chiloscyllium > Chiloscyllium plagiosum. Next base: position 3,751 of record NW_025194128.1, on the reverse strand, counting down.
ACACTTCTGCTTTCCTTCAGTCCAAATTGTCTGTGCTGACCAGATATCCCAAATTAACACAGTCTCATTTGCCAGCACTTAGCCTATATTCCTCTCAATTCACCCTGTTACCAGATGCCATTTAAAATGCTGTAATTATACCAGCCTCCACCACTTCCTCTGGCAGCTCATTCCATGCTTGCATCACTCTCTGTGTGAGAAAGTTGTCCATAAGGTTCCTTTTAAATCTTTCCCCTCTCACCTCAAATCTATGCCCTCTAGTTTTGGACTTCCCTACTATGTGGAAATGTTTTTGGCTATTCGCCCTATCCATGCTCCTTATGAACTTCTATAAAGTCACCCCTCAGCCTCCAATGCTCCAGGGAAAACAGTCCCGGTCTATTCAGCCTCTCCCTATAGCTCAAACCCTCCAACCTTGTAAATCTTTGCCAAACCCTTTCAAAGGTTCACAACACTTTCCCTGTAGCAGGGTAACCAGAACTGAAAGCAGTATTCCAAAAGTGGCTGAATCGATGTCCAGTACATGGGCAACATGACCTCCCAACATCTGTACTGAAATTCACTGACCTATAAAGGCAAGCATACCAAACACCTCCTTCACTATCCTGTCTACCTGTGACTCCACTTTCATGAAACTATGAACCAGCACTCCAAGGTATCTTTGGTCAACAACACTCCCCATTAACTTTGCAGATCCTTCCCTGATCTGCCTTTCTAAAATCAAAGTTTCAAAATGGGGTTGAGAAACGTATCAGTTGTGATTGAATGGTGGAGTAGATCTGATGGGCTGAATGGCCTAATTTCTGCACCTATGTCATATGGTCTCTTGCTGTCCTGAAATATTTTAAAAAGACATGAGGGGCACCTTTTTATTTTAAGACAGAGAATGGTTCTCATGTGGTATCAATGTCCAGAGGAGGTGATGGATGCAGGTACAGTTACAGTGTTTAAAAGACATTTGGATAAGTACATAGAGATGTACAGCATGGAAACAGACCCTTCGGTCCAACCCGTCCATGCCGACCAGATATCCCAACCCAATCTAATCCCACCTGCCAGCACCCAGCCTATATCCCTCCAAACCCTTCCTATTCATATACCCATCCAAATGCCTCTTAAATGTTGCAATTGTAATAGAAAAGGTTCAGAGAGTCTGGGCCAAACACTGGCAGATGGGACTAGTTTAGTTTCAGAACACAGTCAGCATGGACTAGTTGGACTTAATGGTCTGGTTCTGTGCTGTCTGACTGTAACTGTTCTATACTGGTCTTAAAGCCATTTTCTTACCTTCCCCCAATACCCATCCACTTATTTGTTCTTCAAAGCCAAATGAACTCAGCCTTGAATACATTCAATGACTGACCTAACTGCAGGAAGACATCCCCACTTCTGAACTCAATTCCACTTGCTCATATCCCACTTGCCTTGCTGATTGTTTGCTGCTCCTGTCTGACAACTGGCAGTGACTGGTGTAGGAGGACGCTGAGGCCCCTTTGTCCATCCACACATCATTCCTGATGAAGGGCTCATGCCCAAAACATTGACTCTCCTACTCCTCCGTTGCTGCCTTACCTGCTGTGGTTTTCCAGCGCCACACTTTTCAACTCTCATCTCCATCATCTCACTTTCACCACATCTCAACATATCACCATCTAAACAATGCACCTCCTCTCTGCGTTTTTTGAAAGCACCATAGGCTATACATTGTGTCACTGCATTTGCCATGTGTTTGCAAATTGAGACACAGACCTGGATCAACTTTTCCAGAGTCTGTCCCCCCGCCGACCAACCCCCCCACCACCGATTCACTCTTTCCTTTCAGTTGCTGCAAGTTAACAATTGAACCTCAGAATGAAACAAAACATGGGAAAAGTGGTGAGAAACAGACTGTTGTACTCACAATAGTTAGACAGAGGAAGGAGGTTACAATCTGGGGTGAAGTTCACAGATTCTGAATTAGTGCTGCTGGAAGAGCACAGCAGTTCAGGCAGCATCCAAGGAGCAGCGAAATCGACGTTTCGGGCAAAAGCCCTTCATCAAGAATAAAGGCAGAGAGCCTGAAGCGAGGAGAGATAAGCTAGAGGAGGTACCTGCCTTTAATACTTTTGCTTAACAAAGAAAATCTATTTCAGATTTAAAATTAGCAATTGACCCAGCATCCACTGCCATTTGTCGAAGGGAGTTCCAAACATTTACTGTCCTTTGTGCTTCCCAACACCTCCCTCGAACAGTCTGGCCCAGTTCATCCTTGCTTAACATGAACCTTTCTATCTTTGCCTTAAAATTATTCAAAGACACTGCTTCCACAACCTCTTTAGGAAGTGATTCAAAAACTCATAACCCTTCTTGAGAAATAAATCTCCTCAGCACATTGAGTATTTTTAAACTATGACCACCAGGTCACGATTCTCCCAAAAGAGGAAACATTGTCTCCATATCCACTTTTTCAAAACCCCTCAGGATCTTGTTTATATCAATCAAGTTGCCTCTCACGGTTCTAAACCCCAGTAGATAAAAGCCTGACCTGTCCTTTCCTCGTTGTCCTACCTGCCTATCTCCTTTTCCACCTATCCACTCCACCCTCTCCTCCCTGACCTATCACCTTCATCCCCTCACCTATTGTACTCTATGCTACTTTCTCCCCACCCCCACCCTCCTCTAGCTTATCTCTCCACGCTTCAGGCTCTCTGCCTTTATTCCTGATGAAGGGCCCGAAACGTCGATTTCGCTGCTCCTTGGATGCTGCCTGAACTGCTGTGCTCTTCCAGCACCACTAATCCAGAATCTGGTTTCCAAGAACTGCTGTTATTGTTTTTACCACCTTGAAGTTCACAGAGAAAGGAGCAGCAGCAGCTTCAGAGCTCACGGTCCAACCTCCACATTTCGACAATGGCCGGCTCTGGTTGGCAGGAGGACCAGTCTCCTTGCGGTCCTCCAAGGTTTTCCATTGGTCCATGGAAAGGAGCTGACGCACAGTTTCTGCGGACACCAAGGAATATGCGCAGTGCTTTGCTGACACTGGCGGTCATGCGCAGTAATTGCTGACATCGCGGACCATGCTCAGTGTGCAGAAATTTGTTACAAATTTTAAAGTTAAAAATCACAAAACACCTGGTTATAGTCCAACAGACTTATTTAGAAGCACTAGCTTTCACAGCGCTGCTCCTTCATCAGGCGGTTGTGGAGTAAAAGATCGTAAGACAGAATTTATGATCGTATACTCCACAACCGCCTGATGAAGGAGCGGCGCTCCGAAAGCTAGTGCTTCCAAACAAGCCGATTGGACTGTAACCTGGTGTTGTGTGATTTTTAACTTCGTACACCCCAGTCCAACACGGGAACCTCCAGATCATGACAAATTTTAAGTGTCCAAATGCGAATTCGAGAGAAAAATACCAAAGCAAATTTTTGTCGAAATGTTTTTTTTCGCCCTGTGCCTCGACATGTTATTCCTTTTGCATTTTGTCTGGCTGCTCAACGTTTCTGTCTTTACCCCAGGGTAGAGGTATTGCAAAACTACAGGGTATAGGTTTAGGGTGAGGGGAAAAGATTTTAAAAGATTTAAAAGACTCGGAATATAACATTCACCCCTTACAGGGCGAAAGTGAGGACTGCAGATGCTGGAAATTAGGGTCGAGAGTGTGGAGCTGGAAAAGCACAAGAGGTCAGGCAGCATCTGAGGAGCAGGAGAATCGACGTTTTGGGTAAAACCCTTCAGCAGGAAATAGCCATGGGGAACTGCAGGGCTGCA
>NW_025194127.1:0-4030 GCF_004010195.1 Chiloscyllium plagiosum | reverse complement strand
AATGCATTCCAGACACATGTCACCACGGGCAGAATGGCAGCTTAGTGGTTAGCACTTCTGCCTTAGCGCGCTGGGGACCCAAGTTTGATTCCAGCCTCGGGTGACTGCCTGTATGGATTTTGCACATTCTCCCCGTGTCCACATGGGTTTCGTCCAGGTACTCCGGTTTCCACCCACAATCCAAAGATGTGCAGGTTAAGTGAATTGGCCATGCTAAATTGCCGAATGTGTTCAAGGATGTGTAGGTTAGGTGCATTAGTCAGGGGTAAATATAGGAGAGACGTGTTTGGTTGGTTACTCTTTGGAGGGTCAGTGTGGATTTGTTGGGCCGAAGGGCCTGATTCCACACATATTATATATTTTATATTCTATGTTAGTGCCTCCCGCTCAGTTCAATACAGACTCCACAAATCCTCTCTCAATCCCCTGCCTTTCACTTTCAGTATGTTGCCCTTTGTTTTTGACCCTTCGAGTAAAGGAAACAGCTGCTGTCTGTTCATCCTCTCCATACCACTTATGCTCTTGTACACCTGTACCAGGTTCCCTCCTCAACCTTCCCTGCTGCAAAGAAAAAAGGAGCAAGTTTAACCCTCGCCCTTCAAAATTTGAGTACTCACTTTTCTTGTTAATTCAGATATGAATCATCTCACATTTATCAGTGTTAAACTTCATTGGCCATTAATCTGGATATAGAAAACATTTGTTTATATCGTCCTGTAGCCTAACCCTTTCCTCCTCACTGTGAAGCACACAGCTAATCTTTGTGTCATCCCCAACATTAGTTACCATTCCACTGCCATCTCTTCACACCCTTCTCCTGCCACTCCCACTGTAAGTTACACCAGTTCCTTAGTTACTCCCACTTCCACTGGTCATCTCTTACCCTGTTTGCTTTCTACTGGGCTGCTGGGAGCTGCTGGCTTCTGTGCTGCTATTGGTCATCAGTGAATGATGATATTTGGATGATCAATGACCAATAGGAACAGACAATAGTGTATGTCTGTCATTGTCCAATGCACCGTGAATAGGGTGTTTTTTCCCAATAGAGCGTGGAACATTTTTCTGTCTCTCTGTCACAGCGCTTAACCAAACAGCCTCATCCCAAATAGGACAAACCTCTCCTCAGAATCAGAAATCCAAGCAGCTGTTTGTCCTTAAACGTTGCGAGGACAGTTGCCACATTGTTCAAATATGCCGTGTTCTACCCTTTTTCTCTTTAGAATTTTAACTGATTTTCCAATGTCAGTTGAGGTGAAATCAGAGTAACTTCCCTTGCCATTAAACTAGTATTTGACTCACGTATCATATTGACCCTCAGGCAACTGCGGTCAACGGGAATCAGAGGAAATTCTGTGCTGGTAATTTCCTGAATGAATAATGAAACCTTCCCTAGAGCTATTGGGAACTCTGCCTTTGCTAGTGCCTTCCAAAACCATGGATGGATTCGTCTTATTAATAACATCAAGATACATTCTATTTTCACAGTTTGGTCTACCATCTCAGAAACGTAAGACCTTGCTGGATGAGTGTCACCCCAATGAAATCAGAGCATTACAATAAGATAATGATTCCGATTATTTTCAATCATTTACTTTCTGAAGTCTGGTCGTGCGGTGTCGTTGTCACTGAGATCAACATTTTCTCTGTTCAACAGCATCACATCACATTGGCTCAAGTCTGCACTATTCCCCAATTCTACTTAATTCTCCAGCTCATTCGCCATGCTCACCAGATAAAAGATGCCGAAAAGATGGAATCACTTAGTGATGCCTATGAGCCTCTGGAACCTGCCACCCCACCCATGCCCTGCAATCTGAGTCCATCCCCTCCCACAAGCCCACCTCCCGTCGTGTATTCACTATCCCTCCTAACTGTTCACGCTCTAATGCTGAATGTTCTGTACTCAGAAAAGGTCTCATCTTTATCCCTCTGTGCCCCCACTTTAATGAATTTCAGGCATGACATAATGTTGAACTCCTCTTCCACCGTCTTCTCCTCGGTGTCCATTTCTTTGTGCAAGAGTGCACTCCCCATCCCATAGACCCTTCGCCCAGCACCAACACTCTCCCTTCACATGGACCCATTACTCTGGCGTTTACTTGAACTCAATCTGTTCATTGAGAATGCTGCATGTGAGTTTGGTTGTCTTAAATTCTCTGTATCCCCCTCACCTATCCAACCTATCACCCTCTGAACAGACTGTACGCTGTATGCTTCGATCCAGCCCTGACTATGTTCCTCAGCCTGTGCCGATAAGGATGGTGCTGCTGGAGTCTGGTGGACTGACCTCTACATTTCAGAGGCTGAGTGCCAGCTTTCAGATACCTCCGCATATCAACTGCTTGTCCATAACCCTAAAATGGCACATCAGGTTATTTTATTAACTAAATCTGACCACATTTCATCTGGAGGTTCCCACGCACTTGCCCCCACCCCCACCCCGGCAAGCACACACACACTCATTCCCACCTAACAGTCCCACAGCTGATAGTCCTCTCATAGCAGAGTTCTCTTTTATCTCCTCCTGAAAATCCACAAACAGAACTGCCTGGGCAGACCCATTGCTTCAGCCTGCTCCTGCCATGCACACCTGGGCCCAAGTTATACCTGTTCCTTCATGGGGTACTTAGACCACTCCTTCTTCCAGTTCTATTCCATCCCCCATCCACAACTCTTTATCCGATACGTAGATTTTATCATCGCTGCTGCTACTCTCTCTTGTCCAGAATTGGAAAAGTTTATCGTTTCCAATTTTCAACCCTCCCTCACTTTCACCTGGTCTACCTCTGACTCCTCCCTTCCTTTCCTCGACATCTATGCTTCTATTTCTGGGGATAGACCGGTCACTGATATTCAGTATTAACCCAGGTAGTCCCAACGCTACCTGGAGTATACATCCTCACACCCTGTTTCCTGCAAAGACTTCATTTCATTCTCCCAGTTCCCCCATCTCCACCGCATTGCTTCTGATGATGTCGTCTACAAAAATATGGCCTCTGAAATGTCCATCTTATTCCTCACCCGAGAATTCCCAGCACTGTTATCGACATGGCCCTCAACCAGTTCCAACCCATCTCCTACACTTCTACCCTCAGCTTCTTTCTTCCCTCCTGCAACAGCGTTAGAGTTCCCCTTGTTCTTACCTACCATCCCACCGGCATTCACATGCAGAGGATCATCCGTCCGCATTTCCCCCACCTCCAGCGAGATGCCACCACCAGACACATATTTGCGTCCTCTCTCTTTTCTGCCTTCTGAAGGGCCATTTCCTCCAGGACACCCTGGTCCACTCTTCATTCACTCCCAACACCTCTCCCACCTCCCCCACTCCCCACCACAGGTCCACTTCACTTTCCCCTGCCGGAGGTGTTACATTTGCCATATACCTCCTCCCTCCTCACTATCCAAGGAGCCAAATATACCTCCCAAGTGAAGCAGCATCCTACAAACATTTCCCACAATCCGGTCTACTACATTCGCTGCTCACATTGTGGTCAGCCCTACATTGGGGAAACTAAAGATAGACTGGGTGACCACTTCACAGAATATCCAAGATGTACCTGTGCAAAAGACACTGTCTCAAAATGGTTTGGTCTCACAATGCAATACGTCATCGATATTTAGAACCCTGTGAAACGTAGGAACTTTGTAAGTTCTCATTTAAAGTTCATAACAAATTACTCGAGATTCAACAGAGATAGCAGCTTTGCTAATATCGTTCAGATCAGTCGATTTGTCACAGTTCAGAAAGGAAAAGTAATTGATAGGTGGAAACTCAGCAGGTCTGGCACCCTCTGAGCAGAGATACACAGAATTAACCTTTGATTCCAATATGACTTTTTCAGAACAGTGTCACATCATTTTCGATATATTAAACTGTTTCTCTCTGTAGATACTTCCTCATCTGTTGCTTCTCCACCTTTTTCTGTTTGTATTTCATGTTTCTGTATCACTATATTTCATGTTTCTTGACAGGGTTACATGCCGAATTTAGTTGTTTATGGACAATGTCGTCCTTTTCTGTTCCTTT
>NW_025194126.1:227-4030 GCF_004010195.1 Chiloscyllium plagiosum | reverse complement strand
CACTCCCATTGAACTAGAGAGGGCCTGATAGAGTGTGCCTTGTCATTCAAGGTCTCTCCAGTCTTGAATAGATGGTAATGCTATTGCAGTTGGTGCACAGTGGGCACCTCACAAACATCGCAGAAATGACTAGCTACCAGTCCCGGGGGGGAGAGGGGGGGTGGCGGGGGGGGGGGGGGGGTTGGGGAGAATCCCTTTGTCCTTTTCAACATTGTGACAGTGACAACTTGTGCATCCTCCTGAGAGAGTGGGCATGGCCCTGGTTTGAAAGCCAGGACAGCTGACGGTGCAGCTCTCCCTCAAAGCTGTATGGGGTGAAGCAGCCCGTGTTCCTGCTGAGGGGACAGCAGGAAAGCGTGCAATAAGTGAAAGAAGGAGAGGTACCTTCAGGATAATTTTTAAGGATCCAGTTGTTGTGAACCGGAATGCTTTAACAGAAAGGGTGCTGGAATGGATTCAGTCATTATTTTCAAAAGGGAATTCAATAGAAAGTTGAAAATGCTGAGCGAATGGGGTACAGGCAGGGGAGTCCGATGATGTAACACCCAAAAAAGGCTTGGTGGACCGAATCATCCCCTTTGCTGCTGTTTTAACTTTCTCTGATTCTAATCTTGGGAGTGGGATTCAAGCCCACAACCTTCTGACATGGGGCAAGAGCTAAGGCTAACACTGTCCAGTAAAATGTAGGACTTTAAAACTGAACCTTTTTTACTGAAGAGGGTAAGGTATTTTGCAGGCTCATTGTGACTCAATTGAATGGGAGGAGTTGATGGTCTCATAGTATTATCACTCAATTATTAAATCAGAGACCCAGCTAATACACGGGGAATCTGGAATGAAAAGTTCAATGGTGACCACAAATTCATTGCCAATTACTGGAAAGACCCATCTTCACAAAAGGAAATGTGCCAACGTCACCTGGTCTGACTGACATGTGACTCTCGACTCACAGCAATGTGGCTGACACTCAGTTGTTCTCTGAAATGGCTGAGCGAGCCATTCAGTTGTATCCATCACTACAAAGTCTCAACAAAGAAATGAAACCAGATGGATCACCCGGCATCGACCTTGGAGCTGGAAATGACACAGCAGATGGGCCAATGGGCTGAGAAGTGGCAGATGGAGTTTAATGTAAATAAATGTGAGGTGCTGCATTTTGGGAAAGCAAATCTTAGCAGAAGTTATACACTTAATGGTAAGGTCCGAGGGAGTGTTGCTGAACAAACAGACCTTGGAGTGCAGGTTCATTGCTCCTTGAAAGTGGAGTCGCAGGTAGATAGGAGAGTGAAGAAGGCGTTTGGTATGCTTTCCTTTATTGGTCAGAGTATTGAGTACAGGAGTTGGGAGGTCATGTTGCAGCTGTACAGGACATTGGTTAGGCCACTGTTGGAATATTGTGTGCAATTCTGGTCTCCTTCCTATCAGAAAGATGTTGGAATATTGTATGCAATTCTGGTCTCCTTGCTATTGGAAAGATGTTGTGAAACTTGAAAGGGTTCAGAAAAGATTTACAAGGATGTTGCCAGGGTTGGAGGATTTGACCTATAGGGAGAGGCTGAACAGGCTGGGGCTGTTTTCCCTGGAGCGCTGAAGGCTGAGGGATGACCTTTTAGAGGTTTATGAAACGATGAGGGGCATGGATAGGATAAATAGACAAAATCTTTTCTCTGGGGTCAGGGAGTCCAGAACTAGAGGGCATAGGTTTAGGGTGAGAGGGGAGAAATTTAAAAGGGATCTAAGGGATAACTTTTTCACGCAGAGAATAAAATATCCATTATTGTCATATGTACCCAAGTATAGATGTAATGGTGTACAGAGGAAAATTTACAATATTGCATCTTATGACGCCATTTTAGGTCCAAATACCTCAGTACAAACCTTAGATACAAAAAGAGGGATAAAAAAACAAAAGTATTTGCATTACTTTACAGAAATAAGATATAGTTAAAAGGGTAGTCATTACAGTCAAATCAAACTACACATAAACATTACATTGTACATGCTGAGCACAGGGACTTCCACACACAATCTGACCCCCCCACACAAGACCCCAGTCCATCAACTGTCTCAGTTCCGGCTCAGCTTCAACTTAAGTTTTCTTCAGGACTGCTTCTGCTCTCTGGCCTCTAGCTCTGGGACTCACTTCACCCTCACTGCCCTCTGCTCCGAGACTATTTCCCTGCTCCACCCTCTGTTCCGAGACTGTTTCCCTGCTCCAGCCTCCGTTCCGGGACTGTTTCCCTGCTCCAGTCTCTGCTCCGGGACTGTATCCCTGCTCCAGTCCCCGTTCCGGGACTGTTTCCCTGCTCCAGTCCCCGTTCCGGGACTGTTTCCCTGCTCCAAACCCAGTGCCGGGATTGTTTCCCTGCTCCACCCTCCGTTCCGGGACTGGTTCCCTGCTCCAGCTCTGCTCCGGGACTGTTTCCCTGCTCCTTTCCTTGTTCCGGGAATGTTTCACTGCTCCAGTCCCCTTTTCGGGACTGTTTCCCTGCTCCAGCCTCTGCTCCGGGACTGTTTCCCTGCTCCAGTCCCCGTTCCGGGATTGTTTCCCTGCTCCAGTCCCCGTTCCGGGACTGTTTCACTACTCCATGCCCCGTTCCGGGACTGTATCCCTGCTCCAGTCCCCGCTCCGGGACTGTTTCCCTGCTCCAGTCCCTGTTCTGGGACTGTTTCCCTGCTCCAGTCCCCACTCCGAGACCGTTTCCCTGCTCCAGTCCCCACTCCGAGACTGTTTCCCTGCTCCAGCCTCTGCTCCGGGACTGTTTCCCAGCTGCAGCATCCGCTCAGGGACTGTTTCACTGCTCCAGTCCCCGTTTCGGGACTGTTTCCCTGCTCCAGCCTCCGCTCCGGGACTGTTTCCCTGTTCCAGTCCCCGCTCCGGGATTGTTTCACTGCTCCAGTCCCCGCTCCGGACAGTTTCCCTGCTCCAGTCTCCACTCCGGGACTGTTTCCCTGCTCCAGTCCCTGCTCCGGGACTGTTTCCCTGCTCCAGCATCTGCTCCGGGACTGTTTCCCTGCTCCAGTCCCTGCTCCGGGACTGTTTCCCTGCTCCAGTCCCTCTTCCGGGACTGTTTCACTACTCCAGTCCCCGTTCCGGGACTGTTTCACTACTCCAGTCCCTGCTCCGGGATTGTTTCCCTGCTCCACTCTCCGTTCCGGGACTGGTTCCCTGCTCCAGCCTCTGCTCCGGGACTGTTTCCCTGCTCCTGTCCCCGTTCCGGGAATGTTTCCCTGCTCCAGTCCCCGTTCAGGGCCTGTTTCCCTGTTCCAGCCTCTGCTTCGGGACTGTTTCCCAGCTGCAGCATCCGCTCCGGGACTGTTTCACTACTCCAGTCCCCACTCCAGGACTGTTTCCCTGCTCCAGTCCCTGTTCCGGGACTGTTTCCCTGCTCCAGTCGCCGATCCGGGACAGTTTCCCTGCTCCAGCCTCCGCTCTGGGACTGTTTTCCTGCTCCAGCCTCCATTTCGGGACAGTTTCCCTGCACCAGCCTCCGTTCAGGGACTGTTTCCCTGCTCCGGCCTCCGCACCGGGACTGTTTCCCTGCTCCAGTCCCTGCTCCGGGACTGATTCCCTGCTCCAGTCCCCGTTCCGGGACTGTTTCACTACTCCATGCCCCGTTCCGGGACTGTTTCACTACTCCAGTCCCCGTTCCGGGACTGTTTCCCTGCTCCAGTCCCCGTTCCGAGATTGTTTCCCTGCTCCAGTCCCCGTTCCGGGACTGTTTCCCTGCTCCAGTCCCTGCTCCGGGACTGTTTCCCTGCTCCAGTCCCCGTTCCGGGACTGTTTCCCTGCTCCAGTCCCC
>NW_025194126.1:0-154 GCF_004010195.1 Chiloscyllium plagiosum | reverse complement strand
TCCAGTCCCCGCTCCAGGACTGTTTCCCTGCTCCAGTCCCTGCTCCGGGACAGTTTCCCTGCTCCGGACAGTTTCCCTGCTCCAGTCCCAGTTCCGGGACTGTTTCCCTGCTCCAGTACGCGTTACGGGACTGTTTCACTACTCCATGCCCCGT
>NW_025194125.1:0-4030 GCF_004010195.1 Chiloscyllium plagiosum | reverse complement strand
TATCCCCCCAAAGAATGCCTGTCGTCAGTGTGAAAAATTGTCCACAGCAACAACAGTGCCTGTTGTCAGTGTTAGTAATTCTCCCCAGCAACAATAAGGCCTGTTGTCAGTGTGAGTAATTATCACCAGCAACAATAATGCATATTGTCACTGTGAGTAAATATCACCAGCAACAATAATGCCTGATGCCAGTATGAGTAATTATCCCCAGCAGGAATATTGCCTGTTGTCAGTTTGAGAAATTATCTCCAGCAACAAGACGGCCTGCAGTTAGTGTGAGTAATTATCCCCAGCAACAATGATGTCGGTTGTCAGTGTGAGCAATTATCCCCAGCAACAATAATGCATGTTGTCAGTGTGAGTTACTGACCCCAGCAACAATAATGCCTCTTGTCAGTCTGAGTAATTAAACACAGCAACAAAAATGCCTGATGCCAGAGTGAGCAATTTTCCCCAGCACAAGTAATGCCTGTTGACCGTGTGTGTTCTTATCCCCCCAAAGAATGCCTGTTGCCAGTGTGAGTAATTGTTCACAGCAACAACAGTGCCTGTTGTCAGTGTTAGTAATTCTCCCCAGCAACGATAAGGCCTGTTGTCAGTGTTAGTAATTCTCCCCAGCAACAATATGGCCTGTTGTCAGTGTGAGTAATTATCCCCAGCATCAATAATGCCTGTTGTCACTGTGAGTAATTATCCCCAGCAACAATAATGCCTGTTGCAAGTATGAGTAATTATCCCCAGCAGCAATAATGTCTGTTGTCAGTTTGAGTAATTATCTCCAGCAACAAGAGGCCTGCACTCAGTGTGAGTAATTATCCCCAGCAACAATGATGTCGGTTGTCAGTGTGAGAAATTATCCCCAGCAACAATAATGCCTGTTGTCAGTGTGAGTATTTATCCTCAGCAACAATATTGCCTGTTGACAGTGTGAGTAATTATCCCCAGCAACAATAATGCCTGTTGACGGAGTGAGTAATTATGCCCAGCAACAATAATGCCTGTTGTAAGTGTGAGTAATTATCCCCAGCAACAATAATGCCGGTTGCCAGTATTAGTAATTCTCCCCAGCAACAATAATGCCTGTTGTCAGTGTGAGTAAGTATTCCCAGCAACTATAATGCCTGTTGTCAGTATGAGTAATTATCCCCAGCAGGAATAATGCCTGTTGTCAGTTTGAGAAATTATCTCCAGCAACAAGACGGCCTGCAGTCAGTATGAGTAATTATCCCCAGCAACAATGATGTCGGTTGTCAGTGTGAGTAATTATCTCCAGCAACAATAATGCCTGTTGTCAGTGTGAGTTACTGACCCCAGCAACAATAATGCCTCTTGTCAGACTGAGTAATTAAACACAGCAACAAAAATGCCTGATGCCAGAGTGAGTAATTCTCCCCAGCACAAGTAATGCCTGTTGACCGTGTGTGTTATTATCCCCCCAAAGAATGCCTGTTGCCAGTGTGAGTAATAGTCCACAGCAACAATGTGCCGGTTGTCAGTGTTAGTAATTCTCCCCAGCAACAATAAGGCCTGTTGTCAGTGTGAGTAATTATCCCCAGCAACAATAATGCATGTTGTCACTGTGAGCAATTATCCCCAGCAGCAATAATGCCTGTTGCCAGTATGAGTCATTATCCCTAGCAGGAATAATGCCTGTAGTCAGTTTGAGAAATTATCTCCAGCAACAAGACGGCCTGTAGTCAGTATGAGTAATTATCCCCAGCAACAATGATGTCGGTTGACAGTGTGAGCACTTATCCCCAGCAACAATAATGCCAGTTGTCAGTGTGAGTAATTATCTCCAGCAACAATAATGCCTGTTGTCAGTGTGAGTTACTGACCCCAGCAACAATAATGCCTCTTGTCAGTCTGAGTAATTAAACACAGCAACAAAAATGCCTGATGCCAGAGTGAGTAATTTTCCCCAGCACAAGTAATGCCTGTTGACCGTGTGTGTTATTATCCCCCAAAGAATGCCTGTTGCCAGTGTGAGTAATTGTCCACAGCAACAGCAGTGCCTGTTGTCAGTGTTAGTAATTCTCCCCAGCACAAGTAATGCCTGTTGACCGTGTGTGTTATTATCCCCCCAAAGAATGCCTGTTGCCAGTGTGAGTAATTGTCCACAGCAACAAAGTGCCTGTTGTCAGTGTTAGTAATTCTCCCCAGCAACAATAAGGCCTGTTGTCAGTGTGAGTAATTATCCCCAGCATCAATAATGCCTGTTGTCCGCGTGAGTAATTATCCCCAGCAACAATAATGCATGTTGTCACTGTGAGCAATTATCCCCAGCAACAATAATGCCTGTTGCCAGTATGAGTAATTATCCCCAGCAGCAATAATGCCTGTTGTCAGTTTGAGTAATTATCTCCAGCAACAAGACGGCCTGCAGTCAGTGTGAGTAATTATCCCCAGCAACAATGATGTCGGTTGTCAGTGTGAGCAATTATCCCCAGCCACAATAATGCCTTTTGTCAGTGTGAATAATTATCCCCAGCTACAATAATGCCTGATGTCATTGTGCGTATTTATCCTCGGCAACAATATTGCCTGTTGACAGTGTGAGTAATTATCCCCAGCAACAATAGTGCCTGTTGCCAGAGTGAGTAATTATGCCCATCAACAATAATGCCTGTTGTCAGTGTGAGTAATTATCCCCAGCAACAATAATGCCGATTGCCAGTGTGAGTAATTACCCCAGCAACAATAATGACTGTTGTCAGTGTGAGAAATTATCCCCAGCAACAAAAATGCATGTTGCCAGTCTGAGTAATTATCCCCAGCAACAATAATGCCTGTTGTCAGTGTGAGAATGTATCCTCAGCAACAATAATGCCTGTTGCCAGTGTGAGTAATTATCCCCAGCAACAATAATGCCTGTTGTCAGTGTGAGTAATTATCCCCAGCAACAACAGTGCCTGTTGTCAGTGTTAGTAATTCTCCCCAGCAACAATAAGGCCTGTTGTCAGTGTGAGTAATTATCCTCAGCAACAATAATGCCTGCTGTCAGAGTGAGTAATTATCCCCAGCAACAATAATGGCTGTTGCCAGTATGAGTAATTATCCCCAGCAGGAATAATGCCTGTTGTCAGTTTGAGAAATTATCTCCAGCAACAAGACGGCCTGCAGTCAGTGTGAGTAATTATCCCCAGCAACAATGATGTCGGTTGTCAGTGTGAGCAATTATCCCCAGCAACAATAATGCCTGTTGTCAGTGTGAGTAATTATCTCCAGCAACAATAATGCCTGTTGTCAGTCTGAGTAAATAAACACAGCAACAAAAATGCCTGACGCCAGAGTGAGTAATTTTCCCCAGCACAAGTAATGCCTGTTGACCGTGTGTGTTATTATCCCCCCAAAGAATGCCTGTTGCCAGTGTGAGTAATTGTCCACAGCAACAACAGTGCCTGTTGTCAGTGTTAGTAATTCTCCCCAGCAACAATAAGGCCTGTTGTCAGTGCGAGTAATTATCCCCAGCAACAATAATGCCTGTTGTCAGTGTGAGTAATTATCCCCAGCAACAATAATGCATGTTGTCACTGTGAGTAATTATCCCCAGCAACAATAATGCCTGTTGCCAGTATGAGTAATTATTCCCAGCAGCAATAATGCCTGTTGTCAGTTTGAGTAATTATCTCCAGCAACAAGACGGCCTGCAGTCAGTGTGAGTAATTATCCCCAGCAACAATGATGTCGGTTGTCAGTGTGAGCAATTATCCCCAGCCACAATAATGCCTTTTTTCAGTGTGAGTAATTATCCCCAGCAACAATAATGCCTGTTGTCAGTGTGAGTATTTATCCTCAGCAACAATATTGCCTGTTGACAGTGTGAGTAATTATCCCCAGCAACAATAATGCCTGTTGCCAGAGTGAGTAATTATGCCCAGCAACAGTAATGCCTGTTGTCAGTCGGAGTAATTGTCCCCAGCAACAATAATGCCTGTTGTCATTGTGAACCATTATCCCCAGCAAAGGTAACACCTGTTGTCAGTGTGAGTCATTGTCCCCAACAACAATAATGCCTGTTGTCAGTGTG
>NW_025194124.1:0-4029 GCF_004010195.1 Chiloscyllium plagiosum | reverse complement strand
CAATTACAATGTTTAAAAGACAGTTGGATTAATACAGGAATAGGAAAGGTTTGAATGGATATGATCCAGGAACAGGCAGGTGGGACGCGATTAGTTTTAGAGTATGGTTAGCGTTAACCAAACAGTGCGGTAAGACTCTCTGACTATAATTATAATGTTGTTTCATTAATTAAAAAAAGGCTGCAAGAGAAAGCCAGGGAACTACAGACTGATGAGCGAGACATCAGGGTGGGTCAGTTGTTGGAGGTCATTCTGAGAGGTAGGCCTTACATGCATTTGGAAAGATAAGGCCTGATTACGGACAGCCAGCATGGCTTTGTGCATGGGAAAACATGTCCCACAAACTTGACTGGAGTTTGCTCAAGATGTGACCAAAAAGATGGACGAAGGAAAAGCAACAGACGTTGTTTCTGGCTTCCACAAACCCTTGTTCAGGTTGTAGCATGATGCATTGGTTAGTAACGGTAGATCACAAGGAATCAGGGAGAGCTAGCCAACTGGCTACAAAATGGGATGACAGTGGGAGACAGAGGGTGGTGGGAGAGGGTTGTTGTTCAGAGTGGAGGCCTCTGACCAGCAGTGTGCTTTCAGGATTGGTGCTAGGACCACTGTTGTGTACCATTTACATAAACAATTTGAGTGAAAATATAGGAGTCCCTGTGCGTATGTTTGTGGATACCAAGATTAGTGGAAGAGTGGGCAGGAAATATAATTATCGAAGGGGATGTTAATCAGCTGGGCCAGTGGGCCAAGGAATGAAAGATGGAATTTAATTCAGGTGTTGGATTTAGTTCAGACAAACCAGGGAGGACTAACACAGTTAATGGTTGGGCCCTGGACAGTGTTGTAGAAAAGGAAGAGACCAAGTGGTGCAGTTACATTGTTCCTTGGACTGGCATCACAGGGTGACAGGGTGTTAAAATGGCAATTGGCACACTTGTCTTCGTTGGTCAGAGTATTGAGTACATGAGTTGGAGATATTTGTAACATTGTTGTCAATATTTCTCCTGGGCAGTGGAGGACACGGGGTGACCTGTAAAGGTTTATGAAACAATGTAGGGCCTAAGTAAGGTGAATTGCCAAGGGTAGGTGAGTTCAAAGCTAGAGGCATAAATGTGAGGTGAGAGAGCAAGGATTTAAAGAGGGAGCTGAGGGGCAACATTATCCACAGAGGATGGTGCATAGACGGAATGGACTGCCAGAGGAAATGGTGAAACAAGTACAATTACAACATGGAAAAGACACTTGGGCAGGTACATGGAGAGGAGTAGATTGGAAGGGATATGGTCCGAACACAGGCAAATGCGACTCATTCCATTTCGGAAACCTCAGCCAAAAGGTCATGCCGCACAGAAACAGACCCTGTGTCTCCAGTTATTGGAGGAGGAGACTATCGAGACAAGGCATGTTGTAGACACTGAAGCAAGTAACAGCGATACGGATGGTCATCTGGACTGGAGGTTTCAAATATGTGAAATAATTGGTGAGAGGGGAGGAGATGACAGAGATAGGAACTGTTATAGGAGTTAGAATGATTGAAGACACTGGTCCTCAATACAAGCCATTGATACAGTGTTGGAGAGGGAACAGAAAGACCCCAGGTAGCATTACCACCCTCTCCTGGGAGGCTTGCTTTCCCCTCAGTTGTTCTGATGCTCCCTAAGAAAGCACAGGCCTGGACTGATAACTGGGAACTCCCGATGCTGTCTCATTACAACAGAACTTGCAGCAGGCGTGGTGATTGAGCCTGGGGTGTGTCTGTACTGTGCTCCACCTCCAGCACTTTCTCTATGTCATGTCTTGTTAGCTGATGTTTGGATCTCCCTTATTACTTTCTGCTCTGTGCACTGGAATGATCTTACCTGGCAGCAGGATTTATTGAAGACTCCCGACCTGCCTGACTTTGTCTTTCTGGCTGACCAACCATCGTCGGCAAGTCTATTGAGTCAGAAACTCCATGAGTACCTGTAGAAGACACAGAAATAGGCAGAATAGGAAATTAGACTAATGCTTTGAGGGTTACACAAATAGAATGGCACTGAGCCCACAGAGATCTGGAATTGTGCAGGAAGAAAGGGTTTTGATTCATGTTGCACTGGGATATACAAACTGTGAGCAGGCGAAATTATGGCCTAGTGGCATTATTGTGTGATAAGTTATCCAGAAGTGTTGCCTGGACACAGGTCCAAATCCCACCATTGCAAATGATTGAAAGTGAAGTAAATGCTTCAAAAACGATGTAATTAAAAGCCTGTAAGTGAGTATTAAACAATTGCTGATGTTAAGAAAAATCCATCGGGTGCATTCCTGTTTTAGTGAAGTAATCTAAGGTGGGACTGGGATATCACAGGTATGAGAGAAACAACAACTGAGGAAGGGACAGGACAGGCAGCTCAATGTCCCAGGGGACAGATGCTGCAGGAAGGACAGAAGGGGAGCTGAGAGAGGAGGAGAGCTTCTGGTTCTGATTGGGTGAAACATCACAGCAGGACTGAGAGAGGATATTCCTGCGGGACCGCCCAGTGTTCGTGGGATTAATCAGTAACAATGGGTCTTCCCTTTCCTCTGATTGTTCTACAGACCCCGAGAGCCCCGCCCTTCTGCACCTTGACCTTCTCAAGATGGCTACCTGAGCGTTCCCTCTTCCCTCAAACAAATGGCGGCCGTGACCATGGGCCGCTTCCCTGATCAGAGACCGCCACCTCCTTACCCGCGCCTGGAGGGTCTTTTTCGAGTTATTTTTAACTTGTATCCAGGATTTGTGAAATCTCTCCGCTCCTTTCTCCAGCGAGGCTCCCACACAACGACCCGAGTGCCGCTTTCTGAAGCCGATCGCAGCCGCTGTCTCCATGTCTCTCTCTCTCTGTAATGATTAATGTGACACTGCGCATGCTCTACATAGAAACCAAACTGCGCGTGCGTCTGAGATTGCCGGTGAGTTTATAGAGAATATTCATAACTGCACAGGATCATGGGTGAAATATTAGTCATTAACAATTGCTCTGTCGAGTTACAGTCATTGAGATGATTACTATACAAATAGATTATTCGGTCCAACTTAACCATACTAGCCAGGTATGTAAATTACCAATCGTTCTGGGAGTTTGAAAATAAGTTTCTTACTCGAGTTGTGCAAACCGACCTGTGAATTATTCCTGAAGAAGGGCTTGTGCCCGAAACGTCGATTCTCCTGTTCCTTGGATGCTGCCTGACCTGCTGCGCTTTTCCAGCAACACATTTTCAGCTCTGATCTCCAGCATCTGCAGCCCTCACTTTCTCTCTGTGAATTATTCACGCCGACCAGTGAATTATTCTCAGCTCGTCCCCTACACTATTGCAAAATCTCCCATGTGTTTATCTAAGGATTGTTTAAATCTCCCTAATGTACGTTATCAGATTTACATCTCAACTATTTCTTAAAAATCTCACATTGATTCATGGGAGAGGTTTAAGGATCCACTATGTCGTGAGAATGATCAATCCGGCAAAATAGTTTGCTTTCTGACCAATCCTGAAGCGTTCACTCCCCGAGAATGCTTTGACCCCGCTCCTCACTCACTCCAGTTAGACGACCGGCCGCTGCTCGGTCCTCCTGTTCCGCCCCTTCCTCCCAATTGCGGAGTTGATTCAGGCGCGACTCAGCAGGCTGAGGGACAAGGGAATTTGGAGTCGATGCCTTGTGATGTGGTGAAAATATCCCGAATCTTGGATCGAGAGGTCTGAGTTTATTTCACAGCTTGTTCAGGTGTGTGTAATAACAACTTTATTAAGAAAAAACAAGGGAAGGCAGGAACAGAGTAAAAACAACAGAACATGCAAACAATGTGGTGGGGCTCTCAGTGCTCTCGTGATTTTAGCCTTTACCAAGTGTTTCAGGGCCCAAGGGCATCCCAGTACAGACTATGCCACTCCTCCTTGTGCACAGCCGTTGCGGGGCACAGTGATGTGATGGGGTACAGATTCTGGATTAGTTGTGCTGGAAGAGCACAGCAGTTCAGGCCGCAACCGAGGAGCAGTAAAATCGACGTT
>NW_025194123.1:1040-4029 GCF_004010195.1 Chiloscyllium plagiosum | reverse complement strand
CATGCTGGTCCGGTGACACGTACAATGCACAGTCCGCCATTCTTACCTCCTGTTCTTTTCTGATGTGCAGCTGCCTTGAAATGTCTGTTCAAACGAAACAGATTGAATGAAATTCAAGCAGTCGAGAGGATGTTCATGACTCTGTATTTCAATCAGGATTTAATGAAGGATGAGATTCCAGAATAGCATAAGCAGTGAATGAAAAACAGGGCAATACAAGAAATGGCAGTTGAGTACAACATGTGGTTCCAAGTAGGCCTCATGGTATTATAAATAGATTATCAATCCAGAAAATCGGCTCCTGTTATTTGGGCCCAGGTTCGAATCCCGCCACTGCAGATGGTGGAAATTCAATTCAATAATTTTACAATATCTTGGAATTAAGAATCTACACATGCGAATAAAGACATTGCCGATTTTAAGAAAAATCCATCTGGATCACTAATATCCTTTAATTAAGGAATCTTCCATCCTCACCTGGTCTGGCTGACATGCAACTCCAGACCCAAGGCAATGTCATTGACTCTCAATCGCCCCCTGAAATGGTCTAGCGTGTCCTTCAGCTGTCCCAATCGTTGCAAAGTTTCAAAGAAATGAAACCGGCTGGACCACCTGGCATCAAACTGTGCACTGGAAAAGTCAACACTGGAAACATCACTGTAGAAGCTCCAAAGTCTTCCTTACTATCATCTGAGGGATAGTGCCAAAATTGGGACAATTGCCTTACAGACTAGTCAAGCAACAGCCCGACATAGTCATACTCACGGAATCATACCTTACAAAAATAAGCCAGCCACCACCATTACCATTCCTGGATATGTCCTGCCCCAAAGGCAGGACCGATCCAGCAGAGGGGGCAGTTCAGTGAGATAGAGTCGGAAGGTAGTTGCTCTGGGAGGCCCCAAAATTGACTCCAGACCTATTGAAGTCCCATGGCTTCAGATTAAAAATGGACAAATAATTCTCTTACTGATTACCACGTAACATCGTTCTTCATCTGAATCAGTGCTCCTCTATGTTAAACAACACTTGGAGAAAGCACAGACTGTGGCAAGGGCAAAAAGTGTATTCTGGCTGGGAGATTTCAAAGTCGAACACCAAGAATGGTTTGGCAGCAGTACTGCTGATCAGGCTGGTCGGGTCCAAAAGGACATAGCTACTAGATTGGGTCTGCAGCAGGTGATGAGTGAAAAAAAAATCATACATGACCTCATCCTGACGAATCTACCAACTGCAGATGTATCTGTCCATGACAGTATCGGTAAAAGTCTCACAGTCACATTCAGAATAAACTCTATTGTGTTGTGTGGCACTATCAACATGCTAAATGGCACAGATTTGGAAGTGATCTGTCAACTCAAGACTGAGCGTCCATAAGACACTGTGGATCATTAATAGCAGCAGAACTGTACTCAAGCACAAACTGTAATGTCACGGCCCATCATATCTGCCACTCAACCATTACCATCAAGGCAGAGGATCAACTCTGGTTCAATGGAGAGTGCAGTAGGGCATGCCAGGAGCAGAACCAGGAAAACACAAAGGTACATATAAACCTGATGAAGTTTCCAAACAGAAATACTTGCGTGCCAAATAACATAAACAGCAAGGGACAGACAGAACTGAGCTATCACACAACCAATGCATCAGATTTAAGCTCTACAATCCTTCCAATCCGATCATAGATGGTGGTGGTCGATCAGCCAACTCACCAGACTAGGAGTCTCCACAAATATCCTCATCCTCAATGATGGAAGAGCCGAGCACATCAGTGCAAAAGATAAGTTTGAAGCTTTCGCAGAATCTTCAGTCAGAAGTTTCGAGTGAATGATCCATTTCGGTCTCCTCCCGTGATCCCCATCATTTCAGATAGCAGTCTTCAGCAAATTCGATTAACTGATATCAGGAAACAGTTGAAGGTACTGGATTCTGCAAAGGCTATGGACCCTGGTAACATGCTGGCAATAGTCCTGAAGACTTGTACTCCAGAACTTCCCGCTTCCCAAGACAAGCTGTTCCAGTATGGTTACAAACCAATAATGGAAAAAACTGCTCAAGTATGTTCTGTACATAAAACGCAGGACAAATTCAACCCGGCCCAATACAGTCTCATCAATGTAATCCCCATCATCAGTAAAGTGATGGAAATTGTCATCAAAAGTGTTATCAAGCAGTTCCTGCTCAGCAATACCCTGCTCAGTGACGCCCCGTATGGGTTTTGCCAGAGGCACTCAACTCCTGACCTATTCGCCGCCTTGGTTCAAACATAGAAATAGGAACGAATTCCAGCCCTTGACATCAAGGCTGCATTCTTTCAAATGTGGCATCAAGGAACCCCAGCAAAAAGGGTTTCGTGGGCAAGCAGTCCGTTATTGGAGTCATACCTGACAGATAGGAAAATGGTCATTGTTTTTGGAGGTTGTCATCTCAGTTCCAGAACATCTCTGCAGTAGTCCCTCTGGATAATGTGGATGCAGTTTGCTCCATGAACTGGAATGTTCATTTACAGACATTTCATCACCATACTACGTAACATCTTCAGTGGTTCTCCGGATGAAACCTAGGTCCAAATATCTTCAGTGGCTTCATCAATTACCTTCTCTCCATCATAAGTTCAGAATGGGGATAGTCGACGATGACTGCATAATGTTCATCACCATTCGCAAATGCTCAGATACTGAAGCAGTCCATGCCTAAAGGCAACAAGATCTGGACAATCTCCAGACTTGGGCTGACAAGTGGCAAGTATCATACGCATCACACAAATGCCAGACAAGGCCATCAACAGTAAGAAACAATATAAACACTTGGTATTCAGCAGTATATTTGTCACTAAATTCCCTGCCACCTCACCCCCCACCCCCCCACCCCGCCACCCCCATCATTACACTTGGGGTTACCATTGACCAGAAATTCAACTGGACTCGCCACATAAATATAAGAGCCGATCAGAGACTAGGATTACTGCGTGAGTAACTCACCTCCTGTC
>NW_025194123.1:0-1032 GCF_004010195.1 Chiloscyllium plagiosum | reverse complement strand
ACAAAACAGCCCATTTGATTGGCATCACATCCAACAGCATTCACTCCCTTCACCACCAACGATCAGTAGCAGCAGTGTCTACCATCTACAAGATGCACTGCAGAACTTCTTCAGAGATCCTCAGAGAGCACCTTCCAATCCTACGAGCACTTCCATCTAGAATGACAAAGGCAGCAGGCTTTTGCGAACACCACCAACTTCAAACTCCCCTGCAAAACCAGGAAACATCCTGAGTTGGAAATATATCACAATTCTTTCACTGTTGCTGGGTCGAAACCCTGTAATTCCCTCCCTCATAGCATTGTGGGTCAATGCACAGCAGGAGGACTGCAGCGGTACAAGAAGGCAGCTCAGCACCACCTTCTCAAGGGGGCAACTAGGGACGGACAAGAAATGGTGGGCCCATCCAGCGATTCTCATATCCGAAAAAAAAATGTAACACGTTCCAGTTGAGCACCTTGATGGGACTGGTTGTCTGATTTGAACTTAAACAGGAAAGTAGTGTTTCTGATGATGAACATTTTAGACCTTTCTGTTATTGGAAAAGTGTTCAGTGTTCCATCATGTATTGTTGCTGAGCGCTGTGATAAATTGCACCTGTTTTGTTAAATTCAACAATATTAGCGTAGCAGGACCGATCCTTCAAAAATACCAAACTGAAAATGACAATCATCGTACAATGTACTCCTGCCAGATGAGACTCACAGATAACAGCTTATATTCAACATTTTGCTGCGCTACTGGCTGGCAGTGAATTCTCCCACGGTCCATATTGCTGGGGTTACCATTGACCAGAAGGTGAAGTCAAATCAACGTACAGATACAAGGGTTACAAGAGCAGGTCTGAGACTTTCAACTCTGCACTCAATAATAGACTGTATGGCCATAAGGGCATGAGATATAGCAATAGATTTAGGCCATTCAGCCTTTCTTCACTCTGAAACTGTGCCATTTGGTCATAGTCACTAAGACGAGTGGAAATATCTTATATATTATACAGGATCAATCTTTGCAGTATCGATCAGTTTCAAT
>NW_025194122.1:0-4029 GCF_004010195.1 Chiloscyllium plagiosum | reverse complement strand
GACAATCAATCTCACTATCTCCGATGCTCAGGGACAGAGCAATGTTGGAATTTTCTAAAGCTTCCTCCTCCGCCTGGCACAACTCCATGTTCTGTGCTACCCATACTCCGACCTCCTGTAACATTGACATGACAAAAGTATGGGTGTCTCTGAGAAATGTGTGCATCTGGTGGATACAGTGTACTCAATGATTGGATTTGATTTATTATTGTCACATGTACCTAGGTAAAGTGAAAAGTTTTGTTTTGCATGTAACACAGGCAGATCATAGAGTGATAGAACAGAGCGAGGAATATAAATTTACTGCTGCAAAGAAGGTGCACAAAAAGCGAGATCAACATGGATTTGAATCTCAATTTGAATGTCAATGAGGGTGCCAATCAGCAGATTCGTGTGTTGAGGATCGGAGCTGAGAATGAGGGGCCCCGAATACAGTGCTATCCAATTGGATGAAAACTGGAGAGAATGGCAGTAAGAGATCTTTAAAGAAGGTTCTGCATGTGGCGGGAATGTGGTGACAGAGTCTGTATGCATTTACACACAGTCCGATGACGGCTGCTGAGAGGGATGTGGATGAGGAGTGTTGCGAATGGAGTACATTCGACAAGACAGAATGAGGGGAGCGCATTAAAATATGGGGCACATTTTGATATTCCTTACCATTTTTGATCAGGTTATCGAGGCATCTGCAGGTTTTGATTCACAACCTCAAGGGGGCCATCACATTGTTCACCTTCTATTTCATCTCCATGCAGCTGGTGTTGGCTTTGACGCATTTACTGGCAGACTACACTCTGAATCAGAAGTTCTGGGTTCAAGACCTTCTCCAGACTCAAGCACCAAAGTCTACACTGGAAATGTGGCATTATTGGAGATGTCATGGAATGCTGAATTATTGGAGGTGTCAGGAAGTGCTGCATTATTGGAGGTGCCAGGCAGTGCTGCATTATTAGAGGTGCTACAGAGTACTGCATTATTGGAGATGTCTTGGAATGCTGCATTATTGGAGGTGTCAGGGAGTGCTGCATTATTGGAGGTGCCAGGGAATGCTGAATTATTGGAGGTGTCAGGGAATGCTGCATTAATGGAGGTGTCAGGGAGTGCTGCATTATTGGAGGTGTCAGGGAGTGCTGCATTAATGGAGGTGCTAAGGAATGCTGCATTATTGGAGATGTCATGGAATGCTGCAATATTGGAGGTGTCAGGAAGTGCTGCATTATTGGAGGTGTCAGGGAATGTTGCTTTATTGGAGGTGTCACGGCGTGCTGCATTATTGAAGGTGTCAGGGAGTGCTGCATTGTTGGAGGTGTCAGGGAGTGCTGCATGTTTGGAGGCGTCAGGGCATGCTGCATTATTGGAGGTGTTAAGGAATGCTGCATTATTGGAGGTGTCAGGGAATGCTGCATTATTGGAGGTGTCAGGGAGTGCTGCATTATTGGAGGTGCTAGGGAGTGCTGCATTATTGGAGGTGCTGTGGAATACTGCATTATTGGACGTGTCAGGGAATACTGTATTACTGTAGGTGTCAGCGAGTGCTGCATTATTGGAGGAGTCAGGGAATTCTGCATTATTGGAGATGGAAGGGAATGCTGCATTACTGTAGGTGTCAGTGAGTGCTGCATTATTGGAGGAGTCAGGGATGGCTGCATGATTGGAGGTGCCAGGGAATGCTGCATTATAGGAGGTGCTGTGGAATGCTACATTATTGGAGGCATCAGGGAATGCTACATTATTGGAGGTATTAGGGAATGCTGCACTATTGGAGGTGCTAGGGAATGCTGCATTATTGGACGTGTCAGGGAATAGTGCATTACTGTAGGAGTCAGCCAGTGCTGCATTATTGAAGGTGTCAGGGAGTGCTGTATTGTTGGAGGTGTCAGGGAGTGCTGCATTATTGGAAGTGTCAGGGAGTGCTGCAGTATTGGAGGTGCCAGGGAATGCTGCATTAGTGGAGATGTCAGCGAGTGCTGCATTATTGGAGGTGCCAGGGAATGCTGCATTATTGGACATGTCAGGGAATGCTGCATTATTGGAGATGTCAGCGAGTGCTGCATTATTGGAGGCATAGGGAATGCTGCATTATTGGTAGTGTCAGGGAATGCTGCATTACTGTAGGTGACAGCGAGTGCTGCATTATTGGAAGTGCCAGGGAGTACTGCATTATTTATTGGTGGTGCTGCGGAATGCTGCATTATTGCACGTGTCAGGGAGTAGTGCATTACTGTTGGTGTCAGCGAGTGCTACACTATTGAAGGTGTCAGGGAGTGCTGTATTATTGGAGGTGGCAGGGAGTGCTACATTATTGGAGGTGCCAGGGAGTGCTGCATTATTGAAGGTCTCAGGGAGTGCTGCAATATTGCAGGTGTCAGGGAGTGCTGCATTATTGGAGGTGCCAGGGTGTGCTGCATTATTGCAGGTGTCAGGGAGTGCTGTATTATTGGGTGTGCCAGGGAATACTACATTACTTTAGGTTTCAGCGAGTGCTGCATTATTGGAGGTACCAGGGAGAGCTGCATTATTGGAGGTGTCAGTGAGTGCTGCATTATTGGAGGTACCAGGGAGAGCTGCATTATTGGAGGTGTCAGGGAGTGCTGCATTATTGGAGGTGTCAGGGAGTGCTGCATTTTTTGGACGTGTCAGGGATTGCTGCATTATGGGGGTGCCAGGGAATGCTGCATTATTGGAGGTGTCAGGGAGTGCTGTATAATTGGAGGCGTCAGGGAATGCTGCATTATTGGATATGCGAGGGAATGCTGCATTATTGGAGGTGTCAAGGAATACTGCATTACTGTCGGTGCCAGGGAGTGCTGCATTATTGAAGGTGTTAGGGAGTGCTGCATTATTGAAGGTGTTAGGGAGTGCTGCATTATTGGAGGTGTCAGGGAGTGCTGCATTATTGAAGGTAGCAGGGAGTGCTGCATTATTGGACGTGTCAGGGAGTGCTGCATTATTGGAGGCGCATGGGAGTGCTGCATTATTGGTGGTGTCATTGATTGCTACATTATTGGATGTGTCAGGGAATCCTGCATGATTGGAGGTGCTAGGGAATGCAACATTTTTGGATATGTCAGGGAATACTGCATTACTGTAGGTGCCAGGGAGTGCTGCATTATTGGAGGCGCCAGGGAGTCCTGCATTACTGTAGGTGTCAGGGAGTGCTGCATTATTCGAGGTGCTAGTGAATGCTGCATTATTGGATATGTCAGGGAATAATGCATTACTGTAGGTGTCAGCGAGTGCTGCATTATTGAAGGTGTGAGGGAGGGCTACATTATTGGAGGTGCCAGGGAGTGCAGCATTATTGAAGGTCTCAGGGAGTGCTGCATTATTGCAGGTGTCAGGGATTGCTGCATTACTGGAGGTGTCGGGGTGTGCTTCATTATTGGAGGTGTAAGGGAGTGCTGCATTATTGGAGGTGCCAGGGAGTGCTGCATTATTGGATGTGTCAGGGAATACTGCTTTACTGTAGGTGTCAGCGAGTGTTGCATTATTGGAGGTGCCAGGGAGTGTGAATTATTGGAGGTTTCAGGGAGTGCTGCATTATTGAAGGCGTCAGAGTGTGCTGCATTATTAGAGGTGTCAGGGAATTCCGCATTATAGGAGGTGCTAGTGAATGCTGTATTATTGGAGGTGTGAGGGAGTGCTGTATTATTGGAGGTGTCACGGAGTGCTGTATTATTGGAGGTGTCAGGGAATGCTGCATTATTGGAGGTGCCAAAGAATGCTGCATTCATGGAGGTGTCAGGGAATGCTACATTATTGGAGGCATCAGGGAATGCTACATTATTGGAGGTATCAGGGAGTGCTGCATTATTGGAGGTGTCAGGGAATGCTGCATTATTGGAGGTGTCAGGGAGTGCTGCATTATTGGAGGTGCCAGGGAATGCCGCATTCATGGAGGTGTCAGGGAATGCTGCATTATTGGAAGTGTCAGGGAGTGCTGCAGTATTGGAGGTGCCAGGGAATGCTGCATTATTGGAGATGTCAGCGAGTGCAGCATTATTGGAGGTGCCAGGGAATGCTGCATTA
>NW_025194121.1:0-4029 GCF_004010195.1 Chiloscyllium plagiosum | reverse complement strand
ATTTAGTCTTTAGCACTAAAAGTAAACACTAAACAACAATGATTTATAACTCCAAGCCTCCTTTCTCTTAAATGTTTGTTGTCTACCTCTCACTCTATAACAATATACTGATCCACAAAATAGCCCTATTAAAATGACATCAACTTACCTTTCAAAACCAGACAGCAGCTGTCACCGTCACTGTCTGTAATCTTTCATCTGTCGAGCTCCCTGAGTAGCCTTCAGGCTTTTGTTGCAAAGATGTTCCATATGAAAAGGGTACCTTTGATAGAGAATGTTTTGGATAGCAGTCTCTCTCTAGATGGCACTTTGTCACTATCTCTCTGGCTTTCAAAGTGTCTGTTTTTTTATTTACCCCAAACATCAGATTGTCTTATTAGTTCAATATTGTCAAAACAGCAAAATTCAAATACGGTTGTATTTTAGTACTATCGTGTATAATGTAAACTGGTTTAATTAAAAACTTTGTGAACATAACAGCCAAATGTTACATATCTTCAATTTTCTATTGGTAGTCCTGTCTGAAGAAATTTTTCTGGGACTGCTATTCAGTCATATGCCAGGTGCCTGCAAATTCTCACTGCCAAAACAGACTTCATGCTCTCTGAAAGGTACAATACACATGTTCGACTTTCCAACAAATATGGAAAAATAAGAAAAACATACTGGGGAGTTGAGAGCCCATGTCCGTTTGAGTCCAGCTTCGATTGATTAGAATGCTATCTGGACAGTAAGGGTTCAATCATGAGGGACTGAAGTGTTCCAAACACAGGGTTAAATTCTTCACATTTAGAAAGGTCTGAGATGAGTAAAGTTTTCAACAGATCAGTATTGACTGAAGCTTATGAAGCTATTTTTCAGTGACTTATTTTACTTCCTTCAATCATTACCTTAATTGGAGAAGTTACATTTAATTCAAATGTTTTATACGTGCAAGGTTAGCAATTCTATTACGATGTGGGATTTATTAAAACCTACAATGTGTCATCTCCATTAACAAACTATCAGCCCTTCACAGAACAGCTGCTGATAACTGGGGAAGCTACATCCCAGTGTTGAGGAGAACATTTTTCAGAGAGACACTCAATAACTGGAATTTAATTTCCCAATAGTCACTGAAATAAAATTAGATTAGTGTTGGATTGATGGTGTTGGGGTGTCAGTGCTGGTATACAGGGTGGCACAGTGACTCAGTGGTTAGTCCCGCTGCCTCACAGGGCCAGCGGGTGTGTCTGGGTGGGATGCCCTTTGCAGGGTCAGCGTGGACTCGATGGGCCCATTGACCAGCTTCCACTTTGTAAGAGTTCTATGATTTTATTTAATAAGCATTTTCAAATGTTTGTTATTGACAGATTGAGATTTGTATCATCCAGTATACCTCAGTTCTAAAAATACTCTTTGTCAACTAGGAGTTAACTCACTGCTGTCTCTCGTTTGCTCAAATTCTTAAATAAATGAATTGGACCACATTGTAATGTAACAGTGCCTCAGGCGGTGGCAACAGGTATAAAGGAAAGGCTTTGAGATTGTATCACCTCGGCATTGAGTACAGAGAGATTGCCTGCACAAAGAGATTCAGGAAGAAAATGACGTTCTCAATTCATCATGTGCGGAAAATATTTTACACGACACTTCCATTTGGAACAATTCCTGGTAAGTGCCTTGTACTATTGAATTTGTGTCAATCTATGTGAGGATTCTCTGCTGGTTCGCTCTGCCACTGACAATGATACATGGGCATGTTGTGCCCAAAAGTCACATACTGGCAGAGAATCAGTCATGTAGTCTCAGATTACAGAGACCCCGTGGAATCCCCATCATCGCAGATTCCGCAGGAACTGCCTGGGAAATTATTCATCTCTTCTGGGAACGTTCCAAAAATCTCCATTTGAAACGGAGACTGCAGAGAATTTCGATGGAATTAAGAAAAGGGATCTCTTTGGAAAAATATATAAGCAATGGTATTTTGATATAAAGAGTGCAAAATCATTCACTTTGAGTTTGGTTCTGGTTTGTTCAGTGGATAAGCAATGGGCTTCTCTGTGCATCTGAAGTTAATGGCAAACTTGGAGTTATTTCTATAAATCACAGAAATGTTTTTTTCAAAAATTGCTTCCGCAACAAAACAGAAGTTTATTGCAAAAGAAATGACACAATAGAATAAACCAAACTCTATACTAATACTGCAGATAAGTTGAGGATTGGCTGCAGGCTGAATGGCTTTGTGCACGAGTGAACCTTTGATTATTTTTGATGTTTGCAACCCAGCATGGTATTAATGGAGCCTGAAAGATTTGTTGGAGAGTTCTGGAATTCGTGATTAAGGAAGAAACTTTGAGCTGAGAAAGCTTTACTTTCATTTTTATCATTTTTGTCATTTCTTTTAGTTCCTGTAAGACCCTGGAACTGAGTGAATGTATAAAGCTCATGCGAAGGAAGTAAGAGTTTTAGTAAATGACATTGCCTTGGAATGAAAGTGTGTTGCTCCCAGCAGAGGTGTTGGGACAAAAAAATCTCTGAAGAGATTGTTTAAAGCTTCGGTACGCGGTAGCTCCAGGAGGAAATTTACTGCAGTTCCAGTTCAGAAGTGGCAGTCACAAGTCATTTAACCAAGTGTTCGATTCAGGGATTCTGGGGTGAATATTACATGAGGGTTGTTTTGTTTTGAATGGCACTTGGAGTCGGGTGTTATATTATGTATAAAAGTTGTGTTCTTTCATTTCATGTATGCATTGTTTTGAGGTTAATGAGAATTATAGATTTTCTGCGTGTTCATTGCCTGTGAATATGCAGTATAAGTATGGAGTTTGGTTTATTCTGTTGTGTCATTTTTTTTGCAATAAACTTCTGTTTTGTTGTGGAAGCAATATTTGCAGTGATTCATGAGATCACTTTGTTAAATCAAAACAAATAAGGTTATGATCCATTAAGCTGGATTTCTGTCTACTCTCTGACTTGTTCAATAATTAATCAGCCTGTGTCAGAACAGACGTGTGGCTATTAAACATTTAGACTGACTCCTGAAACTGATAAAATAACCCCACACTTCAAATAGATTGCGCCCCAACGACATCCATCCAGATCCATTAGGTGCCCGAGACCCTGAGCAGCCATCCACACTGAGATGGAATTCCATATTACCTCTCCCAAAGTTACGAGTCTGTCACTCTGCACCACAGCCAATGCAAAACAAATCCCCTCATACCCTGCCAGACCTGTAACGTTGGAACTACATGAGACACCGTGTGGCTCACAACTGCGGTTTTGTGTACAGTCCTGGTCATCACCTCACCGTGAAGACAGAATTGCACTGAGGAAAGTATAGAAGAGATTTACACGAATGGAGTTAGTATGTGGAAATTACTGCAACATTGAGGGAAGTTTCCCCAGAAGAGAGGTGAATGAGAGTTGACGTGATTGAGATGTACAAAATAATCAGGGTCTTAGATGGAAACCTGTCACCCCAAATGCAGGACCATTCACCAGGAGATACAGAGTGAGAAAAACTGATGGAAGGATTATCGAGAACATGAGGCCTACCCTTTCATTCAGAAGGTGATGGTGTGTCTGGAATTCACTGCCCAGTTTGGGTGGGTGTCTTCAGGTGGCAACCCTCAACTCATTTAAAGGGAACTTGGATCTGCACCTGAGGTAGAGAAACCTTCAACTCTGTGGACCAGGTGCTGGAAAATGGGTTCAGAGCAGATAGCTAGTTTATTCAGTTGATGCTGACATGAATGACCTTGTTCAGTGTCATAATCTTCCTGCGGTTCTTTGGGTTTGTAGAATACTGAGGAACATTAATGTGAATTCACTTGGTGGGCGGAATGGCCTGTTTCTGTGTTGTCTGTTTCCAACACTGGAACACTGTGGATTTTAAAAGTAAACTCCAGAGGGCTATGTCTACCTTCCAGTTGTTCTCTGAAGAAATGTTTGTAGTTTCAGAGTTTTACAATGCATAAAAATATTACAATGGGGAGGAATAATATTGACTACGTTTAGAACATAAGAACTTATCAATTCATTAGG
>NW_025194120.1:2056-4028 GCF_004010195.1 Chiloscyllium plagiosum | reverse complement strand
TCTCTTCCCTCGACCTTGACAGCCATCCAGGTTACCTTTCCACCTCGGAGAAAGGGAATTCTTTTCCATTGATTTTATTATGACCTAGTCCCCAGGTTGGAAGGGATGCGTTGGGTCATCATTAGGTGCGGGAATGGCCTGCTTTACCCAATTATGGTTGTGGGTAATCATCTTCCAGAGTGCTTGACATAATCCAGAAAAGCTTCCTGTGTCAAGAGTAATGCCTTATCCACAGGAAATTTAGGAGGTCTTACCCCCATGGGAATTGGTCTTCCCATTAGGACCTCAAATGGGGTAAGTCCTGTGGTTCTGTTGGTCTGGTTTCTTATGGTATACGTGGCTAGGAGTAGGGCTGATGGCCAAAGCAGGCCAGTGTTCTGTGCGATCTTTGTCAGGGTGGTTTTAAGGGTACCATTCATCCGTTCCACCATACCTGAGGACTGGGGCTGATAGGGAACATGATATTTCCACGCGATGCTCAGTGCTTTACTAACATTGTCTGTGACTGCTGCGGTAAAGAGAGTGCCTCTGTCACTTTTAATGCTTCCCAGAAATCCAAACCTAGGGATCATATCATTCATGAGACATTTGACCACTGTTCTAGCATCATCTTTCATTGTGGGGGAGATTCTATCCAACCTGCTGACTATATCTGTGGGAAGTGCACCCAACTCCAGCTCCTCAAAAACCGCGTTAGGGAACTGGAGCTAGAGTTGGATGAACTTTCAATCATTCGGGAGGTAGAGAGGGTTATTGAGAGGAGTTACAGGGAGGTAGTCACTCCTCAGTTACAAGAAAAAGGCAGATGGGATACAGTCGGGGACGGAAAGGGAACCGGCAGGCAGTGCAGGGATCTCCTGTGGCCATTCCCCTCAACAATAAGTATACCGTTTTGGATACTGTTGGGGGGACAACTTACCAGGGGAAAGCAGTGGGGCACAGGGCTCTGGCACAGAGTCTGTCCCTGCTGCTCAGAAGGGAAGGGGGAAGAGGAGCAGGTCAGTAGTCATTGGGGACTCCATAGTTAGGGTACAGATAGGAGGTTCTGTGGGAATGATAGAGACTCACGGTTGATGTGTTGCCTCCCAGGTGCCAGGGTTCGTGATGTCTCTGATCATGTTTTTGGGATCCTTAAGGGGGAGCTGCCCCAAGCCATGGTCCAACGACATAGGTAGGAAGAGAGGTGGGGATTTAAGGCAGAAATTCAGGGAGCTAGGATGGAAGCTTAGAGCTAGGACGAACAGAGTTGTTGTCTCTGGTTTGTTGCCCATGCCACGTGCTAGTGAGGTGAGGAATAGGGAGAAAGAGGAGTTGAACACGTGGCTACAGGGATGGTGCAGGAGGGAGGGTTTTGGATTCTTGGATAATTGGGGCTCTTTCTGGGGTAGGTGGGACCTCTACAAGCAGGATGGTCGTCATCTGAACCAGAGGGGTACCAATATCCTGAGGGGGAAATTCACTAAGGCTACTGGGGAGGATTTAAACTAATCCGGCAGGGGGGTGGGAACCAAAATTGTAGTTCGAGTATAGAAAAGGTTGAGAGTAGGGAGGTTCGAAATCAAGTTTCAGGGACGCAAGATGGCACTGGCAAGCAAGAAATTGGTTTGAAGTGTGTCTACTTCAACACCAGGAGCATCCAGAATAAGGTGGGTTGGTACCTTGGACTTCGATGTTGTGGCCATTTCGGAGACATGGTAGAGCAGGGACAGGAATGGTTGTTGCAGGTTCCAGGATTTGGATGTTTCGGTAAGAACAGAGAAGATGGTAAAAGAGGGGGAGGTGTGGCATTGTTGGTCAAGGACAGTATTACAGTTGCAGAAAGGATGTTTAGGGACTAGTCAACTGAGATAGTATGGGCTGAGGTTAGAAACAGGAAAGGAGAGGTCACCCTGTTGGGAGTTTTCTATAGGCCTCTGAATAGTTCCAGAGATGTAGAGGAAAGGATAGCAAAGATGATTCTCGATAGGAGTGA
>NW_025194120.1:0-1466 GCF_004010195.1 Chiloscyllium plagiosum | reverse complement strand
TGTTGGCGGATAGGATCAGGGTAAACCCTAAGGCTTTCTATAGATATTTAAGGAATAAAAGAATGATGAGAGTAAGAGTAGGGCCAATCAAGGATTGTAGTGGGAAGTTGTGTGTGGAGTCAGAGAAGATAGGGGAAACACTAAATGAATATTTTTCGACAGTATTCACCCTAGAAAGCGACAATGTTGTTGAGGAGAATACTGAGATACAGGCTACTAAACTATGTGGGATGGAGGTTCACAAGGAAGAGGTATTAGAAATCCTGCAGAGTGTGAAAATAGATAAGTCCCCTGGGCCAGATGGGATTTATCCTAGGATCCTCTGGGGAGCCAGGGAGGAGATTGCCGAGCCTTTGGCATTGATCTTTAAATCGTCATTGTCTACAGGAATAGTGCCAGAAGACTGGAGGATAGCAAATGTGGTCCCCCTGTTCAAGAGTAGAGACAACCCTGGTAATTATAGACCAGTGAGCCTTACTTCAGTTGTTGGTAAAGTTTTGGAAAAGGTTATAATAGATAGGGTTTATAATCATCTAGAAAAGAATAATTTGATTAGGGATAGTCAGCATAGTTTTGTGTAGGGTAGGTCGTGCCTCACAAACCTTATTGAGTTATTTGAGAAAGTGACCAAACAGGTAGATGAGAGTAAACCAGTTGATGTGGTGTATATGGATTTCAGCAAGGCGTTCGATAAGGTTCCCCACAGTAGGATATTGTACAAAATGCGGAGGAATGGGATTGTGGGAGATATAGCAGTTTGGATCAGTAATTGGCTTGCTGAAAGAAGACAGAGGGTGGTGGTTGATGGGAAATGTACATCCTGGAGTCCAGTTACTAGTGGTGTACCACAAGGGCTGGTGTTGGGTCCACTCCTGTTCGTCATTTTTATAAACAACCTGGATGAGGGTGTAGAAGGGTGGGTAAGTAAATTTGCAGATGACACTAAGGTCGGGGGAGTTGTGGATAGTGACGAAGGATGTTGTAGATTACAGAGAGACATAGATAAGCTGCAGAGCTGGGCTGAGAGTAGGCAAATGGAGTTTAATGCAGACAAGTGTGAGGTGATTCACTTTGGTCGGAGTAACCAGAATGCAAAGTACTAAGCTAATAGTAAGATTCTTGGTAGTGTAGATGAGCAGAGAGATCTCGGTGTCCAGGTACACAGATCCTTGAAAGTTGCCACCCAGCTTGACAGGGTTGTTAAGAAGACATACAGTGTTTTAGCTTTTATTAATAGAAGGATCGAGTTCCGGAACCATGAGGTTATGCTACAGCTGCACAAAACTCTGGTACGGCCACACTTGGAGTATTGTGTGCAGTTCTGGTCACCGCATTATAAGAAGGATGTGGAAGCTTTGGAAAGGGTGCAGAGGAGATTTACTAGGATGTTGCCTGGTATGGAGGGAAAGTATTACGAGGAAAGGCTGAGGGAGTTGAGGCTGTTTTCATTGGAGAGAAGGAGGTTG
>NW_025194119.1:0-4028 GCF_004010195.1 Chiloscyllium plagiosum | reverse complement strand
CAATTTTGTGACATGTGATCATTCCTTGGTAAATGTGGCTGTGTGCAACACTGCAGGATGTTGTGCTGAAGTGCCTCATTGGGTGGATGAGCTTTATTACTGGTGGTACTTGGCTCATTTTGAGATGGAATGTTACTCTGAGTTAAATCTTGTTTTTAAACTGAGGCGTGCTTCTGTAACTCAAGTGTGGAAACTATGCTCATGTTTGCAATGAACCTTTCACTTTTGCAGATTAGCATTTTCCAATCTGTTTTGTAAATAAAGTTCAATATAAAAAGCACAATGTTGGAGAACCGCAGGTCCAGCAGCATCTCTGAGGGGAATAAAACATTGTAAGTTCAAAGTCTCATGACCTTTTGTCCGTTCAGACGAAGAGTCAGTGAACTTGAAATGTAACATTTTTTCTCTTCACCGATGCCCTCAGAACTGCTGAGTTTCTCCAGAACTTTGTTTCTGGGTTTAGATCTCCAGCACCTGCAGTTTATTGTTTTGTTATAGATACTATGATTTGACTTGAGGAGCGAGTGGCAGCAACTTTGATCAACGAGGATAAAACTCCCCAACCATGGAAAAAAAAAGAGTTCTTTATACTTTGCAAAACACGACTGTAAATAAGAAATGCAATTAAGCTAAGTGCAAAATGGCATACCACCTGCCTTGTCTCAAACTTGCTACTCATCTTTGAGAAGTAATCTGTCAGAATTGTGTTTGCTCTCTTCCTTGGAGATCACAGTTTTGAGTCGCAGTTCCAGTTCCTGGGCCGGGCCCGATGACCAAATTGCATTGAGGTGGGGAGTTTTGTGTCAGTCTGAAGTTTTTGTTGATAACAACATTGCAGGTTGAGGTTGATGGTTTTGACTAATATTGCGTCAGCAAACTTGGAGGAAATCCTTCTGAATGTATTGACTGACTGGACTGAGCCTGTTTACATGCGGCCCTGTTAGTAGTGCTGTCATATTCTCAGTTAAGAATCACACAACACCAGGTTATAGTCCGACAGGTTTAATTGAAAGCACACTAGCTTTTGGAGCGCTGCTCCTTCATCAGGTGATTGTGGAGGGCACAATTCTAAGGCACAGAATTTATAGCAAAAATTTGTAGTGTGATGTAACTGAAATTATCCATTGAAAACTATCTTGATTGTCTGTTGAGTCTTTCATCTGTTCTAATACCATGATAGTTTCACTTCTTTCATGTGTAAATCACAAAGCCTTTTTTTAAAAGTTGCATTCCTGACAGTGGCCCATCAAATCACTCATTGTATTAATCACTGCAAAGTCTCAACAAAGGAATGAAACTGGATGAACCACATTACATCTACCAATGCACTGGAAATACAACAGCATAATCAGCCCTCTTGGCCCTGCAACTTCTGCCTCACTGTGGGCCAACAATAGCAGCAGAACTGTACTCTAGCCCAATCTGAAATCTCATGGCCTGTGATATCCCCCCACTCAACCATTAACATCAAGCCAGGGGATCAACCCTGTCTCAATGGAGAGTTCCGCAGGGCATGCCAGGAGCAAGACCAGGCATACCTAAAAATGTGGTGCCAACCTGGTGAAGCTACCCAACCTGCATGCCAAACAAATGCTAGCAACACCAAATAGAACTATGTGATCCAACAACCAATGGATCAGATCTGAGCTCTGCAGTTCTGCCACACCTAGTCAGGAATGGTGATGGGCAATTAAACAACTCACTGCAGGAAGCATCACAGATATCCCCACCCTTACTGATGGAGGGGTCTCTCACATCCATGCAACAGACAAGACAACAGCATTTGCAGCAATCTTCAGCCAACAGTGCCAAATGGATGAGCCTTGTCCATTTGTCCATGACATCACAGATGTGAATTGAATTGGTTGAAAACTTATTTCAAATCAGATCAAGAAATGGAGAAGTAGTGAAAAGGCAGTCAGCCCTACCAACATTGTGGCAATAATACTGATGGCTGTGCTCCAAAAATTGCTGCCCACCAAGACAAGTCCAGCACTGGCACCTACTGACATTGTGGAACATTGCTCAGGGATGTTCAACATAAAAACGCAGGACAGAGCCAACCCAGCCAATTTCCCTCCATCATTCGACCCTCGCTCAGCAGTGAAGTGATGGAAGGTGTCATCAACAGTGCTGTCACGCAGCTCTCAGCAATAACCTTCTGTGACACCCAGTTTGGATTCTGCCAGGGCCACTCAGTTCCTGATCTTGTTACAGACTTGATTTACAGACAAACTGATCTTGTTACAGACAAACTGACAAACAGCTGAATTCCAGAGGTGAGGTGAGGGTGATAGCCCAGTCCCACTCCAAGACCACTATTTCGACTTCAGTGATATCACCTGACCTCACCACAGTCTCAGTTCATTTACTGAAATTCTCATTCATTCATTTTGTTAACTCTAGATTTCATTATCTAAAACCATTCCGAGCCAGCATCCCACAAACACCCTCCCTATAATCTCCAGAATATTGAAAACTCTACCACCCAAGTGTTCACTTGTACTAGAACTTGCTGATCCACCAAAAGGCTCTGATTGATAAGCAACAGCAATTTACTTTCGCACCCTAGACTTAATTCCTGGATGTAATCATTCCTATCTCCATGCACCAGACACCCTTTCATATCTCAATAACTCATTTTAGTTTAGACTCCCAATGATGTGTTTATTTTTTAGTTCAGCTATTCCCCAGCCCATTGGTCCATCCGATCAATATCCCATTGTATTCTGAGACAACCTTTGTCACTGTCCACAACACCTCGAATTTTGGTGTCACCTGCAAACTTACTAACTGTACCGCCTCTATTCACATCCAAATCATTTAAATGAATGACGAAACAAATCCAGAAAGAAAAATCCATTTCTCTGGGTGTGAATATGCTCTGTGTAAATCCTGCCCTATGACTCTCTACCAGAGAAGGCTGCACATGCATCCCGCTGAACTTTGCCCCCTACAAAGCTGGCGGCTGCACGTGTCCAGTGAATCGTTGCCCCGAATAAAGATGGCGGTGCTTACTCGAGTCAATCGCTGGATGAGGCATTTTCCCGTTTACTGCAAAAACGGGACTAAGTTTCAAATTTGTATTTTCCGATGTGCACCAAATGTCTATAAACTCTCTCAACCCATACCAACACCATTTCCCTCCCGCTTCCTGCTGTTTATTTCTATCTTTATCAACAGCTCTCCGTCCACACATCCCGAACGACCGCGAGGATGGTTACGTAGAATAGTCTAGTCCCGCCCCTACATCACCCTGATTGATCGGAGGACCAACTGCCCCGCCAGGTCCTCCAGCTCTGTCCCTGCCTTTCCATTGGTCCGCCGCTGACATCAATCACCCGGGGCCCATTGTTGGCTGGAGCATGCGGATTGCTTCGTGACTTTTGTTGCTGTTCATGAGTTACAAGAGTTAAAAATGACAACACCATCTGAAAACCACCTGATGAAGAAGTGCTTCCAAAAAATCCTGTTGACCAATCATCTCTATCAATTGCCTGGCGTTCTGTGAATTTTACTTTTGTCCATCCCAATCCAACACCAACACCTCCAAGTCACGAATGAGGGGGGGAT
This sequence comes from Chiloscyllium plagiosum, assembly GCF_004010195.1. Lineage (NCBI taxonomy): Eukaryota > Metazoa > Chordata > Chondrichthyes > Orectolobiformes > Hemiscylliidae > Chiloscyllium > Chiloscyllium plagiosum. The sequence continues at coordinate 455 of NW_025194119.1, read as the reverse complement.
GTATAACCTAAGAACTAGGAACAGGAGAAGGCCGTCCTGCCCTTCGAGCCTGCTCTGCCATTCAATAAGATCATGGCTGATCTTTTCGTGGACACAGAACCATTTACCCACGTTCTCACCATGTCCATTAATTAATTACTTTTTAAAAAAATCTAACCTAGCTTTAAAAACGTTTACTGAACTAGAATCAACTACTTCCCTGGGCAATGAATTCCATAGAGGTCAAGAAGTTCCTTCTCAATTCAGTCTTAAATTTGCTGCCTCTAGTCTTGTGGTGATCCCCTCTTGTCCCAGCTTCACCTGCCAATGGAAACATCTCTCTACTTCTATTTTATCCATTCCATTCATTATTTTATATGTTTCCATTCTTCTGAATTCCAATGAATATAATCCCAATCTAATCAGTCTCTCTTGATGCCAAACCCCTCAACTCCGGAGTCAACCTAGTTAACATC
>NW_025194118.1:0-4028 GCF_004010195.1 Chiloscyllium plagiosum | reverse complement strand
GGTTAATAGAGTTATTAAGAAGGCGCTTTTATTGGTAGAGTGATTGAGTTTCGAGCCACAAGGTCATCTTGCAGCTGTATAAATCTCTGGTGCAGCCACACTTGGAAGAATGCATACAGTTCTGGTTGCGGCATTATAGGAAGGATTTGGAAGCATTGGAAAGGGTGCAGAGGAGATTTATCAGGATGTAGCCTGGTATGGAGGGAAGGTCTTATGAGCAAAGTCTGAAGGACGTGAGGCTGTTTTTTGTTAGAAAGAGGAAAGATGAGAGGTGAATTAATGGAGGCATACAAGATGATCATAGGATTAGATGGGGTGGAGAGTGGGAGTTTTTTTTTGCTCGGATGGTGATGGCAAGCGCATGGCGACATAGCTTTAAATTGATGGGTGATAGATATTTGACAGATGTCAGAAGTAGTTTCTTTATGCCGAGAGTAGTAGGAGCATGTAATGACTTTCACGCAACAATAGTCGACTAGCCAACTTTAAGGGCAGTTCAATGGTCATTGGATAAACATATGGGATGATAACGTAATGCTGTAGGATAGAAGGGCTTCAGATTGGTTTTACAGGTAGGTGCAACGTCGAGGGCCGAATGTGGCCTGCATTCCGGTGTAATGTTCCATGTGCATAGACATGGACCTCTTCATTATCTGAGGAGTTAAAATGGTGCTAGGCATGCGCAATCATAAGCAACCTTGTCTTATTTTGAAATTATGTCGGAGGGAAGCGGAATGATAAGGCAGCTGAAGAATTCCTGTGGAGATATATGATGGTTGAAATGATCGACCTCCAGCAGTCAGATCCATCTTCACCTGTCGTCAGATAATTCACTGAATGCAAATTGTTGTTCTGCCATATTACTTTTACGAAAGAAAATCACATCTGTTAATCTCCAATGGAACATTTCACTTTGTAAACTTAGCACCATGTAAAAACAACCAGTGGGAAGAATTCCCCAGTTTGCAATCCATTGCATATTTGCAAACTACTGTGACAGCTCCATCGGTGGGCACAACAGAAAAAAAGAATGTAATATAATTGAAGCATTGCATGTTTCATATCGTTGTCATCCTAGTTCTCACTGCAGTCAGATATTACATTTCATTCAGTTCCCCACAAACAGCTAAATACCATTGTCAGAGTCCCTTCTCCTTGTGCAAGCCTATTGGAGTAAGTTGTTCATCTCCAGTTGGTAACCCCCACTCAGTGTAATTTTATTTGATAGGTGCTCCCAATAATAGTTGGACACAGGGGTTAGTTCCCCTTTGGCGAGGAACGCGCACTCAGGAACATTCGAATTGAAAGATGCACACTGAATCACATTGTCACTGGAATCGGGTGTTCTCTTCAGGCAATTGAACCACGTGGTATACAGTTTACAGTGAAAGATATTCCGAGTAAAACTTGCAACTGGAGCTGCCAGTTGTCTCTTGTCAGTGCTCCACGCTCCACGCTAATGTTGCATTTACAGATACCCGCACAAAAGAAAGAATACTGGGTCAGAGGTTCATGCTCGTGAAGTTCCTATTCCTGCACACAGTACAATTCTACAATGACACTTTCTCTCAATAGCATAAGGGTCCAGCTCCATGATCAGTAATACCGTCACTCAGAGTGATTCATGGAGTTTTGGATCATCTGAACACAATATTCCAGTCAATCACTGGATAATACAGGGAGCCTGTGAGCTACCCGCGGTGTTCTTTCCTTTCCTCAGTTGAGGAATTACACCACAGCGATAGTTTGGAAATGTTAACTGCGTACATTGATATCACACATTAGGAACTCGTACTGCCCCAGCCCAAAGCCCAGTAAGTCAGGAGTAAAATGCACAGCAAGGATCAGCTTTCCGACAGCATGTTGCATCAGTAGATAGGATTCTCTGAGGAAGTAAAGATTGAACTTCAAAAGAAGAATTAAAAACTCCAAGATAACCTGTCACAGAATGCTAGTGCCCCAGAACACTCACTCTTCCGTATGTACTAATCTCTGGCATTTTGGCAATAACACATATACCTTGAATCTTACATAGTCTTGTCGGATATCAAATTTAAATTATTTCAAATCTTGCCATCCAATATTCCAGCGACTGCATTTTCCTTCAAGTCAACCGTTTTGCAATTAAAGAAACTGGACGTTATTGTATCAAATAATTTGATCTACTGTGTCACTTCCCTGATGTGGAATACACTGTGACAGATCTGTCCCAGCCAGCAGTGTTGAAGCAGCGGCCCTGGCATACACATTGTGCTGTGGGAGTGAAGAGCTCCGTGTTATCGTTAATGCAAACATTTATAAATCTCCACGTGGGCAACACAGAGTCCCTTCAATACTACCTCACCCCACCATCAACTTAGTTTATATTCCTTAATAGCTACAAAAAAAGTCTGGGGTTACTCAGCATCCAAATGTGACCGGCAACGATCCAACTCGCCTGGAAACCACAATAACTGTTTGGACAGACAGTGCGACAATTGCAGCAGTGACGGTCCACACCATGAGGGAAAGGGCCTTATGCCGTGTCAGTTTCAACAAATGGTTAATATTCTTTTAGCAGTGCACTGGTGATGGACTATGAATGCATTGGTCACCCTGATACAGTTTCCAACTCACCAAGTCCCTCAGAGCTGGGCCTTAGGTCAACTGGAGGACACAGCACGCGGGCTGTCAGTCTATATGGCCGGACGTTCTTGATCCTGATTGGACGCTTGGAACAGCACAACATTATCAAATATCCTAAATCATACATCAGTCACCCCAAACCAATTTGTCTTTCATCAGAGAAAAGCCTGTTGTACCACCCAATCTCCACCCTTCTGAGCCCTGTGGACCAGGCACAATAACAGACAGTTCACAATGTTGATGGAGTACTGAACTCCATGATGTAACACTATGGATTCACAGTAAATCTATCTAAAAAATATATCCAGGGTGTTCATCTCCAATATGTCAGTTTCAACAAAATAATAATAATGATAACTCACCCAAATTGATTGTCTAAATCAAAATAGCAGGAGCAAAGGACAATGTGGGAAACATCTTGTTGGGCAAAGTATTTGATCGTCTGTGGGAGAGATGCTGCATCTACACTCCAGATCTCAGAGTCTGTCTTATTAAACTCTGCAGAACAGCACTGTGCATCATTTTACGAATAACACAACTCGCACGTGTTTTTGACAGTTAAATAATTCAGCAATACACTTGATGATCAGACCGCTGTGTTGAACACCTCTCTCAGCGATCTGTCATCGCAAACATCATGTTACCAGACTCCCACTGACTGATGAAAGCACACAAATTGGTTAAAGCTATCCCTGCTGTCACTCACCTATCACTCCATATTGATCTACTCAATCCACATTGTATTTGGGCTCCCATTTGGAGCGAACTGCCTGAGCAAGATCCACCAATACAATCCCTTCACACCAAGGAATGGGAAACTACCAGATATCACTAATAGGTGGATTGTTACAAAACCCATCTGTCCAATAGCAGGCTTTGAACTCCCACAGAGATAAAGTGGTCGCACGACACACTTTCTGGACCAGCCAGAGCCGGAGCTCAGCCAAACCCCATCAATGTGGCCTCAGAGCAAACCCATTCTGCACAGTATAGAGACAGTGATGCACATAACTGAGGAGTCCTCTAGTCGACAAACTAATCGTTTTAAACTGAGTAAGTGAGGACAGCACCGTCTCGCATCGCGATTTGTCTTGCTAAATGGCAAGGAAATAATTATCAGTCATACAGTGGAATAAGTATCATTACATACAGAGATTTGCATAACATAAGTTTTTAACAAGACTTACCGGGAACACCAATAATGACAAGGATAGTATAATACACTTTAGCAAAAAATAGATAAGCGTAATGCATTTTATTCTTTGTTGAACAACCTCTTTCTTGCTTCTGCTGGCAACTGTTGAAATTGGAACTGAAACAGTTCCAGGGACATCATTTTAAGTTGTGTGGCATCTCCAGAGGGAGATTATATTACATCTTTATTTTTAATCATTTCAAACAAA
>NW_025194117.1:0-4028 GCF_004010195.1 Chiloscyllium plagiosum | reverse complement strand
GCTCCCTTTTAAATCTTCCCTCTTCCACCATAAACCAATGGCTCTCTGATTTAATTTTCCTATCCTGTGGAAAAGATCTCAGCTTTTCAACCTGCCCAAGCCTCTCCTGATTTTGTGAATTTCTATAATGTCACCCCTCAATCTCCTACACTCCATCTGATACTAACTTCAAGAACAAGCATTTAAAGATCAGCACTGTAAACTTGAAACAATGTTGAAAGTGACAGGTAAACAGCACTCAGCCCAAGCTTCATACTGTTATTTGCTTTCTTATTCATGTTACAATACTAAAGCAGAATTAAAATCTTACTAGTGCCAATAAGCCGTCAAGCACTTTAATTCCTTTGTCTGATGGCGGTGATCTCTACAGTGAAAATGTATCTCTGGCTAGATCTATATAATACAACATGTTCAACATTCTCCCTCCTGGCCTCCCTATGGCCTTATGTGGTTGTGTCTTCTTTATCTTGCACTCAATAGAGAGAACCCCTTTCCCCCAGTCACATCTTAATTTAAACTCATTTTATATCATTTTCTCGTTCACCACTGCTAAAAGCCTGGTTCTCTTTTGCCACACCTTCTTTTCCCGCCACCTATTACATCCCCCCCGCCCTCCACCAACCTCTGGCAAGAGACTAAAATGCCCAGTTTCCAATCCTTTTCAGTCCTAAAGGGTCACATTGGACTTGAAACGCTAACTCTGTTTCTCTGTTTCTGCAGATGCTGCCAAACCTGCTGAGTTTCTCCAGAAATGAATAGGCACAGCACAAATTTTCAATTAAGCAAATAACTATGGATACTAGAAATAAAAATGCACAAATTGCAGTAGAAACTGCGAGCTTTGTCGAAGTCACTGCACCCGAAAGATGAACTCAGCTTTCACTTCACAAGATGCAGCGAGACCTGCTCAGTTTCTTCAGCAATTTCTGTTTTTGAACATTTTCCAAAGACGTGTGTCGACTCTGCTCAAACGCCCTGTCCAGCAGAGAGCGCTGTACATTGGGTAGGAAAAAAAAACGCAAAGTGCACAAGTTCATTGGCTCTGAAACGACATAAGGCTGGCATCACTGACACGACCAACGTCTTACCCATGGTCAGGGAGAAAAACAAGGAACAAACATTCATTTCAAACACAGAAGATATAATGACGGGAAAGAAAATGAGTCAGATTAATATGTTAAAGTGAAGTAACAAATTGGAGGCGTGACATCAGGGAGAGACCCTCAGCAGAATGAGAATGTGAAACTGGAAATGTTCGCACATCAGAAACCAGGTTAGGTTACTAAGGTTACTAAGTACAAGGCTGATGGGTGAATGGGTCTTGGTGTGAACTGGGGGAAAGTCACAGAATTGATTTGCAGATATTACAGTTCACACTGGGTTATCATGTGATGCTGCAGATCACAGCAGCAGCAGCAGAATTGCATTCAATCACAATCCATAACTTTTCCGCCATGATAATCCATCACTGTACCATTATCATCAATCCGAGTGACGGTTCATTGGGTGAACATGCCAGAGTCAGAACCATGTGTATCTAAAGCTGATGACAACCCATTAAAACTTCCGCATTTGACTGGTTACATTATAAACAGCAGACCTACCATCTGGTGGAGAGGTGGAAATGATCCCAAGGTAAACAGATAAGATCGAAACTCTGCAGTCAAGCCACATCCAGTCATCAATGTTGATGGATTAATAAACAACTTACAGGAGGAGAGGGCTCCACAAATATCCCCAGCTCTGTACATCAGTGTAAAAGACAAGGATGTAGTATCTGCACCATCCTCAGCCAGAAGTGTTGAGTCCATAATCCACCTCACCCTCCTCATGATGCCCACAGAATCCCAGATGCCAGTCTTCAACCAATTCGATTCGGTGCACGTGACATGAAGAAACAGCTGAACACAGTAGATATTACAAAGGCAATGGGCCCGGTCACCATTCCTGCAATAGGAATCAAGATTGTACTGCACAACAAGCCGTGTCGCTGGGGAAGCTGATTCAATCCAGCTCCAACTCTGACATCTGCGTTGCCACGTGAAAAGTTCCATAGGTCCCCATGTGTAGTTGGTACTGTTGTGCAAATGTCACTGGATTACTGATCCAGACCAGGGTAATGCTCAGTCAGCTGGTGGAAGTTGAAAACAATTAACAAAATATCGAGACATAAAATCTGGTGCCAGTAATATTGACCTTGAATATAATGTCCATTGTAAACATCTGTCCCTTCCCCAATGTGCTTTCAGGAAGTGAATCCCCGTGCTTCCTGGTCTGGCCTACAAGTGTCTCCAGATACACAGACATGTGATAAACTCTACAATAGTCTCTGATACGGCCAAGCAAGACACTCAATTGTGTCAAATTACTGTGAGTTCTTAAAGGAAAAAACTAGACAGAACACCGGCAACGAGCTTTGGAGAAGGGAACGGGAAACACAGTCCTTTCAATCAGACAGATGCTTCCTATTGTTTAAGAGTTTGTGACAACAATGACAGAACTTTCCCGCACACTGCACAGAAACAGCAGGAAGGGAGCAGGGCATTAGGCACTTTTAGCTTCCCCTGTTCTAGCTCATGGAGACAAGTTTACTTTTAGAACCCTAGTTAATATATTCTTCAGAAACTCATCAATTCCTGTCTTATGCTGCTCAATGATTGACCGTCCAACCCATGCAATCACAGAAGCAGTGACTCTGCACTGTCATAAATACAGCACGATCTACATTCATCCCACTTTCCGATACGAGGCCCATAACCATGTATGCTACGGCACTTCAAGGGCACGACCATGTATTTATTAACGGTTGTGAGGTTACCTGTGCCAACTGTCCTCTCAGGAAGTGCATTCCTGAACCCAACAGCATCTGGATGAAAGCCAATCCTCAAATCCTCACTAAACATCAAACCTTTCACTTTAAAATGGCACTACCTTGTTCTTCACCTTTTGACTGAAAGGAACAGCTGCTGTCTATCCATTCTATCCATGCCCCTGGTAATCTTCTCCTTCTGAAGCACGTCCCTCTCAGCCTTCTCTGCTTCAAAGTAAACAACCCGAACTGATCTACTCCATCCAAGGGAACATCCAGGTGAATCTCCATTGCACCCTCTCCAGTGCAATCACATACTTCTTGTAATGTGGCTCCCAGAACTGTATATAGTATTCCATTTGGCCTAACCAAAGTTCCACATAGCTCTTATAATCTGTGTCTCCATGAATAAAGGCGATGTTTATGGTCGCTATGCTTTGTCAATTTGTGCATTAACCTGTTTAATCACATTCAGGGATATGTGGAGAAGCACCCACTGAGCTTCCTATTGTGCTGCTATTCATTGAGTCCTCCCCTGTCTGGTTCCTTCTTCCAAAGTACATCACCTCATATTTATCAGGGTTACATTCCATCGGCCATTGATCCACTCATTTGATCATTCCATCTGTATCTTCCTGTAATATAAGGTCTTCCTCCTCACTGCCAACCAACCAGCCAAACTTTGTGTCAAACGCAAAATGATTTATCATTCACCCCAACACCTCCATATTCACAGCTGCATAATTTATGAATACTACAAATAATAAGGTTAAAAATCACACAACACCATGTTATAATCCAACAGTTTTATTCGCAGCGCTGCTTCTTCATCACGTGATTATGACTTTGAAAGTTCGTGCGTCCAAATAAACTGTTGGACTTTCATCTAGTGTTCTGCAATTTTTAAACTTTGCCCAAGCCAGTCCAGTACTGGCATCTCCGAATCACAAATAATATGGGATACCCCACTAATCCCTGTGGTACACGATTGGATACTAGTCTCCAGTCAAACAAACAGACTTCTACCAGCAGACCTTCTGTCTCCTACCAATAAGTTGATTTGGATGCAACTTGGCAAATCACTAATGAGTCCTACCTGTTCCCTGTATTCTGTTCCACTTGACGTACCTGTAGAATATCTGGGGATTCTCCCTAATCTTGCCCTGCCAGCAGGTATCCATGTCGTTGTGTTAGTCAGTCCCCTTCAAATGAAGAATTG
>NW_025194116.1:0-4026 GCF_004010195.1 Chiloscyllium plagiosum | reverse complement strand
CTGCACTGTCAGAGGGTCAGTGCTGAGGGAGTACTGTGGGATTACTGAGGGAGTGCTCCACTGTCAGATGGTCAGTGCTGAGGGAGTGCTCCACTGTCAGAGGGTCAGTGCTGAGGGAGTACTGCGCTGTTGGATGGTCAGTACTGAGGGAGTGCTGAGGGAGTACTGAGGGAATGCTGCACTGTTGGTGTGCCAGTGCTGAGGGAGTACTGAGGGAGTACTGAGGCAGTGCTGAGGGATTGTTGTACTGTCCGAGGTTCATTACTGAGGGAGTACTGAGGGAGTACTGAGGGAGTGCTGCACTGTTGCTGAGTCAATGCTGAGGGTGTACTGTGGGAGTGCTGCACTGTTGGTGAGTCAGTGCTGAGGGAGTACTGAGGAAGTGCTGCACTGTTGGATGGTCAGTACTGAGGGTGTACTGAGGGAGTGCTGCACTGTTGGTTGGTCAGTACTGAGGGAGTACTGAGGGAGTGCTGAGGGAGTACTGAGGGAGTGCTGCACTGTTGGTGAGTCAGTGCTGAGGGAGTGCTGCACTGTCAGAGGGTCAGTAGTGAGGGAGTACTGAGGGAGTGCTGCACTGTCAGAGGGTCAGTGCTGAGGGAGTGCTGAGGGAGTGCTGAGGGAGTGCCGCACTGTTGGATGGTCAGTGTGCTGAGGGAGTGCTGAGGGAGTGCCGCACTGTTGGATGGTCAGTACTGAGGGAGTGTTGCACTGTCAGAGGGTCAGTGCTGAGGCAGTACTGAGGGAGTACTGCGCTGTTGGATGGTCAGTACTGAGGGAGTGCTGCACTGTTGGTGAGTCAGTACTGAGGGAGTACTGCACTGTTGGTGAGTCATACTGAGGGAGTTCTACACTGTTGGTGAGTCAGTACTGAGGGAGTGCTGCTCTGTTGGTGAGTCGTACTGAGGGAGTGCTGCACTGTTGGATGGTCAGTACTGAGGGAGTACTGAGGGAGTGCTGCACTGTTGGATGGTCAGTACTGAGGGAGTACTGAGGGAGTGCTGAGGGATTACTGAGGGAGTACTGAGGGAGTGCTGCACTGTTGGTGAGTCAGTGCTGAGGGAGTACTGAGGGAGTGCTGAGGGAGTGCTGCACTGTCAGAGGGTCAGTGGTGAGGGAGCGCTGTGGGAGTGCCGCACTGTTGGATGGTCAGTACTGAGGGAGTGCTGCACTGTTGGATGGTCAGTACTGAGGGAGTGCTGCACTGTCAGAGGGTCAGTGCTGAGGGAGTACTGAGGGAGTGCCGCACTGTTGGATGGTCATCACTGAGGGTGTGACGCACTGTTGGATGGTCAGTACTGAGGTAGTGCCGCACTGTTGGATGGTCAGTACTGAGGGAGTGCCGCACTGTTGGATGGTCAGTACTGAGGGAGTGCTGCACTGTTGGTGAGTCAGTAGTGAGGGAGTACTGAGGGAGTGCTGCACTGTTGGATGGTCAGTACTGAGGGAGTGCTGCACTGTTGGTGAGTCAGTACTGAGGGAGTACTGAGGGAGTGCTGCACTGTTGGATGGTCAGTACTGAGGGAGTGCTGCACTCTTGGTGAGTCAGTACTGAGGGAGTGCTGAGGGAGTACTGAGGGAGTGCTGCACTGTTGGTGAGTCAGTGCTGAGGGAGTACTGACGGAGGGCTGAGGGAGTGCTGCACTGTCAGAGGGTCAGTGGTGAGGGAGTGCTGTGGGAGTACTGAGGGAGTGCTGCACTGTTGGTGAGTCAGTACTGAGGGAGTGCTGAGGGAGTACTGAGGGAGTACTGAGGGAGTGCTGCACTGTTGGTGAGTCAGTAACAGGTGCAATGGTCCATAAAATGCACATCCCAGAAACCATCTTGACTCTCAGGTGGGCAAGAAAGTTCCTAAGGATATTATTTCTAAGAGGAGCAGCAGCTATTATCTAAATGCCATCATTAATTCAAACCTATTGCTGGAATCCTGCTGGGTGTACATTGACAGCTGCATTACCTTCATTACATCAATGACCACTTTTCAAAATGCTTTATTTTGTTGTCAAAGATTTTCAGTTTTGACAGCCCTGAGCTGAGTGCTGCCACAGAAATGGTCATCGTTATCTTGTTAAGGCAGGTTGCTTAATGCGAACCGACCTTTTGCCACTGGTACTTATGACACCCCCATGTGTCAAGGTCATTGCTGACTTCTTTTCAGAAATTCCAACCTGACTATTTCAGAGAAAGGTGTCTGTCTGTGAATGCACTCCATTTATTGTCATTGATGTGCAGCTTTGTGCTGTTGTTTCACACGGTCCTGCCTTGACAGATTAATTATGTACTTACAAGAATCAGTTGGAGACAAATTACTCCTTTGGAACAGTGCACAATAGGAATGATGCCATCTCAGTGTGAGACAGCCAATTATAAGTAATGGGATTCTGATGTAGTTAAAATTTGTCGATGATGAGTTGGACTTACATGGTCAAGATTTTAACCCCTTAGTGACAGGAGGAAGAGGGAATCGCAACACCAGCTCAAAGCTTGTATAACCTCTCCCTTCCTTCCACAAATCACTGTGTCCCACATTTCCGAGGTGAAGAGGTGAGTCAGCCATTGACATAACCAGAATTCTTAGAGGAGGCATTGAGCTGAATAGAGAATGGCGAAGCAGCTGATGTAAGATATTTGAATTTTTGGAAGGCGTTTGATACGGTGCTAGATTTTAGGCCATTTAACAGGGTAAGATCGTTTGGCACTGGAGATGGCATATTTGCGTGGCAGAGGATTGTCTAACTAAGTGAAGACAGATAGTTCGGATAAGCGAGGCATTTTCAGGATGGCAACTTGTAACCTGTGGAATGCCGCAGGGATCAGCGCTGGGGCCACAACTATTTACAATACATGTTAACAACCTGGATGAAGAAAGTGTATATACTAGGGCCATGTTTATGGATGATACAAAAACAGGTAGGAAGTCAAGTAGAAGGATTATAGACAGATTCAATGAGTGTGCAAAACTTACCAGACAGAATGTAATGTGGGAGAATACCAGGTTATGCATTTTGACAGGAAGAATGGAGGAGCCGAATATTATTTAAATTAAGAAAGACTGCAGAAAGCTACAGTACAGAAGGATTTGGAAGTCCTCATGCATGAATCACAAAAGGCTACCTTCCAAGTTCTGTGAGTAAGGGGGAAGGCAAATGGATCTTGGCCTTTATTTTATAGGGAATGGAGGGAAACAGTCAAGTTGAGGATTATCAGAGAAATCATTATCTCATTGAATGGCAGAATTGACTCAATGGGCTGAATGGTCTACTTCTGTTCATACTTCTGTCATATGATCTTATATCAGAGGTAAGAGTGCTTTCATAGGATTGGAAACCCAAGTCGGAACAATTGACTGTAACCTTGGGAAAGCCGACAGTGAAACTGAAGGAAAATGAAGCAGTGCACAATCATGATGTGTGTGTTCCTGTGTGTGTCTGTCTGACTCACCGTGTATAGGTTTGTGTGTGTGTGCCTGTCTGTGCATAGATATCTGTGTGTATATCTGTGTGTCTGCATGTATGTGTATGTGTCGGTCTGCATGCTTGTGTATTGTGTCTGCGCGTGTAGGTGTGTCTGTGTGTGTTGGGATGTTTGTGTGTATGTTGTGTGTCTGTGTGCGTCTGTGTCTGTTGTGTTTGTGGTCTGCGTGTGTAGGGGTGTGTTTCTGCACATGCGCGTGTCTGTGTCTGTGTGCACACGTGTGTGTTTGTGTATATGTGTGCCTGTTTGTGCGTGTGTATGTGTGTGTAGGGGGTGTGTTTCTGCACGCATGTGTGTTTGTGTATGTGTGTGTGTCTGTGCATGTGTATCTGTGTGTGTATCTGTGTATGTGCATATCTGTGCCTGTGTATGTGTCTGTGTATGTGCACGCCTGTGCCTGTGTGTGTGCGTTTGCATGTGTGCGTGTGTGTGAGTGTGTGTGACTGTGCATGCGTGTGTGAGTGCGTGTGTGCGTGTATGTGTGTGTTGTGCGTGTGTGTGTGTGTGTGCGCGTGTTGTGAGTGTGTGCATGTGTGTGTGTTGTCTGTGTGT
>NW_025194115.1:1976-4026 GCF_004010195.1 Chiloscyllium plagiosum | reverse complement strand
CAGTCTCAAACTCAGTCGTTCTGGAGGTGTATTAGAGCAATAATAATCTGAATAACGTGCACTCTAAATGCGAATTTGAAGCACGATTCTCTATAATAGTATCAGTATGGAATTGAAGGTTGAATCATTATGGTTTTATTTTGTTTTGATGAAGAGCTATTTTGTTTTAAAGCTAGGTACTATACTTTCTGAATAAGGAATGCGACCAGTCAGAAATAAGATTCGTTCCTATATATCTAGCAACAGCAGCTGCACTATAGCGCGGAGAATACATAATAAAATAATAGCAAATTTGTCCAAGGTACGGCAAGGTGATCATTTTTGGTAGTTTAAAATAAAGTGTAGATTGAGTTCAAGATGTTGGCACAGATAACACTGAGTATGATTTCATAGGTTATTTGACAGACAGTTCTTGAGCAGCACGATCTAATCGTAAGCAGAAAATTGACACCAGGAAATAAGTCTACAGCAGTTAACATTATATATAAGAAAGAGCGAGCGAGAGAGAGAGGGGAAAGCAGTAATGAGCCCATGACGAATATGATCAATTAACTCACAGAAAATGTGTAAAGTAATAAAAAGAATTACGTTACACCGTGATAACAGACTGAGACTTCAGTTACAAAAACAGAGACAATGCAAGCAGACTGTACTTACACTCAAGAAAAGAATTGCCAACTCAATCTGCATTGCATCACAAATCTCAATGAAATTGATTTAAAACATGGTGACACTATTCTAATTCATTCTAAACAATAGTGACCTTAGCGGTGCCTAAAGTTTCGGATGCTGCCTGAATTGCTGTGCTCTTCCAGCACCATTGATCCAGAATAAAGTTTGCATGGGGCGATGTCAGCCGAAAACAGAGGGGACAAAGCATGGTGTTCTCTTTCGATAGTGGATTCAGGTGGGATGTAACAAAAATAAGTCTATGGGTTCAGTGATCCAGATTAACACGTTTACTATTGGTAATATATCAATAGATATGTAATAAAATCTTCTGCTATATACTTTAGATTCAGTAAAAAATTAGGAAACCAAAATGTGAATCTTTTACCTCAATGCCTTCTGGCCATAATCGATCAGGCTTTATGATGGCTGGTTTGGAGAACGAAAGTTTCCAGGAATCTGTAACTACCTAAGTCCGAGGTATGCTGAAAAGGGTCTCTCGCATTAATACTATATTTGTTGCTTTCAGTACACTCCCAAAAATCAATTTTGCATAAAACTATACTTCAGCAGGCCGTGTCACGTGGTTTCCTTTCAGATGAACATACTGTCGCGGACTAAACCAGTAAACTTTCCAATTTTCTTCAAGTGCCGTTTGTCACGTCCAATTAACTCATATTAATTAATTCTTAACTAGCTGGTTTGAAGATAACATTGTAATCCTGTCCCGACACAAGGTAAATAATGATGGACTGGTCTTGTACTTTGACACTCCCAATGTGTTGAAAATAATTTTCTTCCATTCAGGCAGGCGGGTAAGAGGGAATCGTTACAGTTGTGGCTCAATATTCCAGTCCTGGAGTACTAAACAACTTTTTCTTCTCTATTTCATGCCCTTGTGTGCAAATGCTCCACAGGTGTGAGTGAAGTTGCATTTTGTTAGAGAGGTTTTCAGGGTATACTGACAGGTTTTCTTCTGAACTCTTATGACTGCTTAGAATTCGGAAACTCAGAATGCAACATTGATATGCAACAACCGGTGATATGTTTGCACTGTTGATAATTCTCTTGAGATTTGATGTGTCTGCAGTACGTGTTTCAAATTCAGGAGGGTGGGTATCTCGGCTGTTCTATCGAGAATAAGCTTGGTTTCTGATTTATACTCCTGAACTTTGAGCGCTTTATTCCTCAGGCATCTGTCGCTTGGACTGGTACATTGCAATCAATGCTGCATTTTACCATTTCACTACTTCATTGGAAATTGCATATGCGACAGATGCCTGCATGCGTTTCAGTTGTTTGATGCATTTTTGACCTCATGGCAGTATGGGCGTCTGCTGAGAGGGCGATAGTTAGTGTGCTATGGGATTGTGTCAATTAA
>NW_025194115.1:965-1971 GCF_004010195.1 Chiloscyllium plagiosum | reverse complement strand
CAGGTCATGAAACTGCAGAAAAATAATGCAGCAGCGTGGCTCAGCTGTCAAAGCTGGGGAATTACCTTTCTATTCTCTGCAGAGCCGTGGATTTGAGTTGCACTGCTGCAGATTTTCCTGGTATTTTGCAATTGTGAATTATCGTTTTTCAAATTCTACTTTACATGAACAAGTTAACGACATTTGCTGCTGTGTTGTGGAATCACATTGACGCATTATCCAATGTGGTGATCAAAAGTTGAAAAAAAAACGTTTGTAGTTTCAACAAGCAAGATTTGGCTGTAGCCTTAATTCAATTTCCCTGTCCGAGCTTTTCAACGTTTCACTATTTTAGCACGTGTCAAAATCAGTACTTGAATGCATTCAATGACCACTGTCAATGCTGTCGGAGGAAAAGTTAAAAATCTTAACCAAATATTAATGTTTTTCATATTCGTTTTTGCCCTGGGGAGCAGCTGCCTTCTTGTAGTCTGTGATCCTTGTGGTGTAGACATGGCTCTGAATGTCATGACAGATGACCCATGGGTACGACATGCTGCTCAAAGGAAGCATCGAATGTAGAAACAATCTATCTGTGGCGAACTTCACGAAGCATTGGTTCAGCACAATCTATTGCATTGTATCCAACGCCAATCATCACTCAGATCGTTATCACTGATAAAACCAGACAAACTCGATCATGTGAGTCGAAGGCACACGTAATGGTCTTAGAGTAGTGCTAATTGCATCAATTGGGCAGGCATTTGGCAGGTGGACCATAATACAAAAATCTTGTGGGGTTTGGGAATGTTGTATTATGGAGGGACCTAAGTCTCCTTGCAAGTTAGCGACCATGTGCAGCGAGCGATGAGGGACACGTGCGAGCGGGTATTGCAAGAATAGTGAAGCAGTGAGCCAGGGAAGTCTAAAAAATCATAAATGTCAATTCTAAGACAGCAACTGAACAGCTAGTTTGTCAACTCATTACTTCAAGTTTGAATGGAGACAGCTAAAAAATAGGAAAAAT
>NW_025194115.1:0-952 GCF_004010195.1 Chiloscyllium plagiosum | reverse complement strand
TGCTTCTCAATACTATTAGGGGAATAAGACGTAATGTTACTTACAGGGTGCGTTCTAGGTAGATGAAATTAAAATGATTAATAGTCTCAGATAATTCAAAAAAGCTGGCAGTTGCAGTTCTTCAATTAGGTGGCGTTTACGAAGAAAGATGTAAGGAACAATTTCTGTTGTCACATTATCATTTGGCTTTCGAATTCTCTGCCCTCCATTGCAATAGGAAACAAAGTTGAGATGAACATATAGAAAACAATGGAAGATTTAGAGCTGCCATAAGGACTGTGTTGCTCTCTTTGTCAAAAGGCCGAATAATCTGAAAATTATGTCCTCAATGCTTCGACTAATGCCATGCTCAAAAGGGATTACAGCGGTTTTCTAAAGGCAAGATGCATTTTAATGATTCCTTCTTTATTGAAGAGACATTACCATTTGCATGTATTTAGTTCGCTTGGGTTTTCCACATTTAAAGGAGACTTGAGTTTTACAAACAACACATTTATAATCTTTGTCAATATTTGTTTTAAACCATACGATTTTAGTTGTCATGTCTACTGTAAATCATCGAATCCTACACAAATCAACCTATGGCATAAGTAGCACACAAATGACGCTACATGCACACTCGTTCCACTGTCAAGCATTGTGCCCATAACATTGAATATAATATTCTGAAAATAATCAGTTCACAATAATATTAGCAGTGCTGGTCTACCGTCCATTGCATTGAATATGCCTGGCTGCTCTGGTTCAAATCCTTCCGCAGAAATATACCCCCAAAATTTGAAGTGACCACAAGTAATTTCGCTTCAGTGAGGGTGAGTCATTTGGAACTATCCTTGCATAAGGTAAAAACAATGACTGCAGATGCTGGAAACCAGATTCTGGATCAGCGGTGCTGGAAGAGCACAGCAATTCAGGCAACGTCCGAGGACAGGCAAAATCGACGTTTCGGGCA
>NW_025194114.1:0-4026 GCF_004010195.1 Chiloscyllium plagiosum | reverse complement strand
TACATGTTGACTGCGTGTGTATATGTGTATGTGTACATGTTGACTGTGTGCGTATGTGAGTGTGTATATGTGTGAGTGTGTGTGTACATGTTGACTGTGTGTGTATATGTGTATGTGTATATATGTGTGTGTACATGTTGACTGTGTGTGTAGTGTGTTAGTGTATGTGTACATGTTGACTGTGTGTGTAGATGTGTGTGTACATGTTGACTGTGTGCATATGTGAGTGTGTATGTTGTACATGTTGACTGTGTATGTGCGTGTGTATATGTGTGTGTACATGTTGACTGTGTGTGTATATGTGTATGTGTATATGTGTGTGTACATGTTGACTGTGTATGTGCGTGTGTATATGTGTGTGTATACATGTTGACTGTGTGTGTATATGTGTATGTGTATATGTGTGTGTACATGTTGACTGTATGTGCGTGTGTATATGTGTGTGTGTACATGTTGACTGTGTGTGTAGATGTGTGTTAGTGTGTGTACATGTTGACTGCGTGTGTATATGTGTGAGTGTGTGTACATGTTGACTGTGTGTGTATATGTGTGTGAGTGTGTACATGTTGACTGTGGGTGTGTGTGTATAGGTGTGTGTGTACATGTTGCCCGTGTGTGTGTGTACATGCTGACTGTGTGTGTGTGTGTACATGCTGACTGTGTGTGTATATATGTGTGTGTGTACATGTTGACTGTGGGTGTGTGTGTATATATGTGTGAGTGCATGTGTACATGTTGACTGTGTACATGAGTATGTGTGTGTGTGTACATGTTGACTGTGTGTATAGATGTGTGTTAGTGTGTGTGCACATGTTGACTGTGTATGTGAGTGTGTATATGTGTGTGTGTACATGTTGACTGTGTGTAGATGTGTGTTAGTGTATGTGTACATGTTGACTGTGTGTGTAGATGTGTGTGTGTACATGTTGACTGTGTGTGTGTTTATATGTGTGTGTACTTGTTGCCTCTGTGTGTGTGTACATGCTGACTGTGTGTGTGTATATGTGTGTACATGTTGACTGTGGGTGGGTGTGTATATGTGTGTGAGTGCGTGTGTACATGTTGACTGTGTACATGAGTATGTGTGTGTGTACATGTTGACTGTGTGTATAGATGTGTGTTAGTGTGTGTGCACATGTTGACTGTGTGTATATGTATGTGTAGTGTGTATATGTATGTTAGTGTGTGTGTACATGTTGACTGTGTGTGTGTGCAGGTGTTTGTGTTAGTGTGGGTATACATGTTGACTGTGTGTATATGTGTGTGTGTACATGTTGACTGTGTGTGAGTGTGTATATGTGAGTGTGTTGACTGTGGGTGTGGGTGTGTGCGTATATGTGTGTGAGTTCATGTTGCCTGTGTGTGTGTATATATGTGTATACGTGTGTGAGTGTGTGTGTACATGTTGACTGTGATTGTGTTCGTGTGTGAAAATGTACGGCTGGTGGGTATCACAGAGCCTGGCTCCTCACAAAACTCAACAGGTCATTCCCCAAGCTCCCCGAGAATATGACTTTCCTGCCTGTGTATCATCACTTGTTTCCTTAGTTATCATTTAAATGCATTCCCGAAATAGTATGGAGGGGGATAGAGAGCGGTGATAGACAGAGAGAGAGAGAGAGAGAGAGAGAGAGAGAGAAAGCAATACAAATATAATGAGAATGTGACAAGGAGAGTGACGGAGGGATATCGAGACAAATATAAAGGAAGTGTGACAGAGAGGGTGATAGGGAGAGGGGGAGATGGAGAGAAACAGGGAGATGGAGATTGAGGTTAATCACCTGGGACACCTCAGAGCCAGGTATCTGACATACTTCATTCTCTGAATCCCTGGAACTGACAAGGACGTGATTCGTGCCTTTCCTGAGTGTGGAAGACACACGAGTGTATGAGAGTTTGTGTGTGGGCCTTGTCACGCCTGGCCTGGGAGATTGTGCTGATATCAAGTCCCCCCACTCTTCTTGGAATCGAGACAGACATAAAACTTCAGTTAAACTCGAGGTGGGTGTAAAGACTGGTGGCTATGTTGGCCGAGCTGGGAAGGTGATTTACAGACACACTGTCTCGGTAATGTGCTTGGGATCCTCCTGTGCAGCACGGCTTCCCTGTCTGGCCTGGGATTGACTTAGTTCCATCCGGGCTGTTTCCTGTTGCTCGTTGTTAGAGCCGGGATGCTGGGTCTAGGGTCTATGTGTTTGTTGATGGAGTCTGTGGGTGAGAGCCGTGCCTCTAGAATCACCTGGCTGTCCTCTGTTTAACTTGTCCTACGGTCATTGTGTTGTCCTGGTTGAATTTGTGGCCCTCGAGATGTGTGTGTCTGGCTACTGGAGACGGCTGGTCATGGTGTTTAGTGACTAGTTGGTGGATGCGGGTTGTGAGTTGTCTGTCTGTTGGCCCTCGCGTTTCCTGCAGTCTTAGCATGCAATCCTGTCAACTACATTAGCCGTGCACATGAAGGGTGTCGCGTCTTTTTCGTTTCTGGGGTGTCGTTCTGGTGAGGTGTGCCAGCCGTCCCTAGTAGCCACACGCACAGACGACACGGACCACAAAACCGACTGGGACATGACGACGATCCCAGCGCAAGCTGAACACTCAGCCCACAGACCGAGCCCCAATATACCAGCACCGACAACGAGCAACAGGAAACAGCAGCAACAGAAACAAATACATCTCAGAAAACACTCAGGTGGTTTCCTGGCCGCTCTCCATCTTCATTCCCCTCCCAGGGTCTGTGGCCCTGCTGGAGCCTGGTCAGTCATGGAGCTTAGCTCCCCCCGCCCCCCCACCAAACCCCCAACCCCCCGATGCCAGTTCGTCTGCACACACTGCCCCCCCCGCCCAAAACCACAAACACTACCTTAAATGCAGCAGTCACTTGGATTTTTTTTTCTCTGTTTTATTTTCGCAAACTGCAGACTTCCCTCCTCTTTTTAAAGTGGTGGCCCATTTTTTTTCTAATTTTTAGTCAACACTCCAAAATCAAAACCAAAAACAAGCAGTCTTATCACTTGTTTGTAACCAGGTAAGGGGAGACAAACATTTGTATTCCGGAGCACTGGCTGGATTGAAAATAAATCCTTGGAATCAACAGCTGATTGCGTGCAGCAGAAATCAAAGGACTCTGGAAAGCAGCTGAGCAAAGCTTTCAAGGAGATAAGGGGCTCATTGCCTTTAATGACCGGAGGACGCAGACTTTGGAGAGGACAGGAGACGCCGAGCAATCCTCTTGCAGACCGTTCTCCAGACCCACGACTCGGAAACTGAAAGTCTTCTGAGTGAATTTCCTGATGGAAGTTTCTGTCCCCCTGGTAAAACGGGAATATCGACACCATGAGTGTGTTCTGGAGGCTGGAGACCAAGTTGATTGCAGTCGGAACTGGACGGAAACGAGGAAGCGAGAAGCCATCACATCCTATCCCCCTTCGGGCGTCAATATCTCCCCCCACTCGCCGTGCAGGGACACATCTTTACAATTTCCCCACAAAGTGAGGTGCAGAATGAAGTCCTGGCAATGGGAGGCTTTCTCACACATCGAGTGGTACATCGAGTGGAATCATTTAACAGGGGCAGTGGATGGGTATGTGGGCAGGAATGGGACCCAGAGAAAAAGGTTGGCACGAGGGAATGACGCTCAATTGTAGAGCTGGAGGGGACAGAATGGGGCTGAATGGCCTACTTGTCCTCTCGGGATTCTGCAACTTGCCTCCTGGGTTGGGAGAGTGTGTGTGTGTGTGTGTGTGTGTGTGTGCCCACACAAGTGCCCACCAGCTTTCAGACAGAGCTATGTCCACATGAAGCATGTTGAGTTGATTTAAGGTATCTGGTGAGGGAGTCACAGAGATCCTTCGGCCCATTGTGCCAGTGCTAGCCACTAACCACCCCCTGGCTGTTCTCTCAGTCACCTTTCCCAGCCCAGAGCCCAGAGCCTAGAGCCCAGAACCCGGGCATCTCAAATTCACATCAAAATACTACCACAATGTGAGGAGGCTCTCTCCCTCCCTCCGGTACACTCCCGCTCTCTCTCTC
>NW_025194113.1:2547-4026 GCF_004010195.1 Chiloscyllium plagiosum | reverse complement strand
AACACCAGAGAAAAACTGAACATACAGACGTAGCAAATATTAGTGGCAAGCCAGAGTCATAGAGATATACAGCACAGAAACAGGTCCTTCGGTCCAACTCGTCCATGCTGACAAGATATCCTAAATTAATCTAGTCCCATTTGATAGCACTTGACTCATATCCCTCTAAACCCGTCCTATTCATATAACCATCCAGATGCCTTTTAAAATGTTGTAATCATACCAGCCTCCACCACTTCCTCTGGCAGCTCATTCCTTGCACGCACCACCTTCTGCATGAAAAAGTTGCACGATAGGTCCCCTTTAAATCTACCCCCTCCTCACTCTAACCCTATTATCCTCTAATTCTGGACTCCGCCAATTCCCCATCTTGTCATCTATCATACCCTATCTATGCCCCTCATGATTTTATAAATGTGTATATGGTCACACCTCAGCCTCCATTGGGTAAACCTTACCCTTGGGTAAACAACCCCAGCCTATTCAGCTCAAACCCTGGCAACATCCTTGTAAATATTTTCTGAACCCTTTCAGGTTTCACAACATCCTTCCGATAGGAGGGAGACCAGAATTGCACACAATATTCCAAAAGTGGCCTAACCAATGTCCTATACATCCACAACATAACTGTCCAACTCCTCTACTCAGAGGATTGGGAATATTTTCAAAATGCACAAAAACACGACCAGAAAAGAATGCAGGGACAAACTGAACTTTTGATGGTCAGCTTGGAAGCACCAATGCCTCAGGGCAAAGATCCTTTTGTTACACAATGATTGTTCAATTTTGTGACCAAAATAATTGGATTTGTAATTACTTATATCAGATATTGTCATCATCTCAGGCAAGAACACAACCAATTTTTTTCAGACAGTACATTTACATGATTCGATACAATTCCCTATTCCTTACTTTACCAGAACATTACCAGGAATGGAGGGTTTGAATTATAAGGAGAGGCGGGATAGGCTAGGACGTTTTTCCGCTGGAGCCTAGAAAGTTGAGAGGTGACGTTGTAGAGGTTTAGAAAATTGTAAGAGTATAGATAAGGCGTCTTTTCCCGAGGGTTGGCAGAAAAGCAGCTCAAAGTCAGTACCGTATGGAAACAGGCCCTTCAGCCCAACAAGTCCACACCAAGTCCGGAAGAGTAACCCACCTAGACATATTACCCAACATTTACCCGCTCACCAATGCACCTAACCTGCACATACACCCTCACCCCTATGCTGTATTCCATACCAGGCGCCACCTCCATGTTGCCTCCTCCTCCAGGCCCCGTCCCCACGCTGTATTCCATACCAAGCGCCGTCGCCACCTCCTTCAGGCCCCGCCCCCACACTGTATTCCATACCAGGTGCCATCTCCATGTCTTCTTCAAAGACCACCAGGGATACATTTCCCTCCCCTCCCCTATCAGCATTCCGAAAAGACCACTCCCTCCGTGACTCCCTCGTCAGGTCCACACCCCCACTAACCCAA
>NW_025194113.1:0-2518 GCF_004010195.1 Chiloscyllium plagiosum | reverse complement strand
AACCTCCACTCCCGGAACCTTCCCCTGCAACCGCAAGAAATGCAAAACTTGCGCCCCCCCCCCCCCCTTACTTCCCTCCAAGGCCCCAAGGTATCCTTCCATATCCACCACAAATTCACCTGCACTTAACACACATCATTTATTGCATCCGCTGCACCCAATGTGGCCTCCTCTATATTAGGGAGACAGGCCGCCTACTTGCGGAACGTTTCAGAGAACACCTCTGGGACACCCAGACCAACCACCCCGTGGCTGAACACTTCAACTGCTCCTCCCACTCCACCAAGGACATGCAGATTCTTGGACTCCTCCATCGCCAGACCATAGCAACATGACGGTTGGAGGAAGAGCGCCTCATCTTCCGCCGAGGAACCCTCCAACCACAAGGGATGAACTCAGATTTCTCCAGTTTCCTCATTTCCCCTCCACCCACCTTGTCTCAGTCAAATCCCTCGAACTCAGCACCGCCTTCCTAACCTGCAATCTTCTTCCTGACCTCTCCACCCCCACCCCCACTCCAGCCTATCACCCTCACCTTGACCTCCTTCCACCTATCGCATTTTCAACGCCCCTCCCCCAAGTCCCTCCTCCCTACCTTTTATCTTAGCCTGCTGGGCACACTTGCCTCATTCTTGAAAAAGGGCTCATGCCCGAAAGGTTGGTTCTCCTGCTCCTTGGATGCTGCCTGACCTGCTGCGCTTGTCCAGCAACACATTTTCAGTCACCTCCACGTTGCCGCCTCCTCCTCCAGGCCACGCCCCCACGCTGCCTTCTCTATCAGGCCCCGCCCCCACGCTGCCACCGTCTCCCAAGCCCCGCCCCCACGCAGCGTTCTACCCCAGGCCCCGCCCACACTGCCGTGTCGCCCACGTGGAGACTCGAGCTGAAAATGTGGCTTCTTCAGGGCTCATCCCCGAAACGTCGATTCTCCTGCTCCTTGGATGCTGCCTGACCTGCTGCGCCTTTCCAGCATCACATTTTCAGCTCTGATCTCCAGCATCTGCAATCCTCACTTTCTCCCCGTGGAGACTCTATCCAGCACCGGGCCTTTCCAGTCCAATGTGAGTCCCGGGTCGGTACCCAGGCCATCGCGACCGCACCAGTACTCATCCGCAACCTCGGTCTCCGACAACGCTGCCCCGGAATCTGCCGATAACAAAACTCGGACCGACCGCGACTTCATTCCAGCTTCTGACTCAAAGTAGACAGGCAGGAGGCTGAAAGAACGCAGCGAGCCAGGCAGCAGCAGGAGGGGAAGAAGTCGACGTTTCTGGTGTAACTCTTCCTCAGGTTTGGGGGTGGGTGTCGGGGAGCTGCAGATAAAGGGGGTCGTGGGGGCGGAGTGGGGATTGGTGTAGACAGGTAGAGGGTTGGCCAATTGGAGAAACGAATCCGGTTGGTGGCCGGGGGGAGGGGAGGAGAGGGACGGTATTTGAAACTGGAGAACTCAATGGTGAGTCCTCCAGGCTGAAGGCTGCTCAAGCGGAAGTCGAGGTGTGGTTTGTCATGGCAATGGAGGCGGCCAAGGATGGTCATGTTGGAAAGGGAATTAAAATTGGCGGATCTAGGAGGTCCTGTCGGCCCGGCTGAGATGGCTGGTGAATTTTCCCTCAGTTTATGTTTTGTCACCCCGATGTAAAAAGGACCACATCAGGCGCATCTGATATTGTAAATTAGGTTGAAAAATGTGCAGGTTAACCTCTGTCTCAGCTGGAAGGACTGATGGTTGGTGAACTTTCCCTCAGTTTATGTTTTGTCTCCCCGATGTAAAAAGGACCACATCAGGCGCATCTGATTTTGTAAATTAGGTTGAAAAATGTGCAGGTTAACCTCTGTCTCAGCTGGAAGGACTACTTGGGACTCTGGATTGAGGTGAGGGGGTGGTGCCTGCTTGGAGCATTTCTATCTATACATAATATCACCTTTCATAGAACAAACAATCCTAAGGAGCACCATAAAACATAAGATCACTATCTTGGTCATAGAATCATAAAGCATGGAAACAGACCCTTCGGTCCAACTAGTCCATGCTGACCCTGTTCCCAAACTAAACTGGTCCCCCTGCCTGTGTTTGGCTCATATCCCTTCAAACCTTTCCTATTCATGTACCTATCCAAATGGAGATTTGGCCAAGCAGGGGAGTGTAGCTACATCATATACCCTAGACTGGCGGAGCAATTCTCTTCTAGGGGGTCATCGTCCGCGCCAGAGCATTGAGCTTCAGGAGGGACGCACATGGAACTGTGAGGGAAGAGGGACAACCCCCTACCCAGCCAGATCAGCCAAATCAACCCTGAAAATCAATGGGGTAACAGATGTCGTACCCAGATCGCACCATGGGTTGGGGGGAGTCCAGAACTGTAGGGCATATGTTTAGGGTTAAGGGGGGGTGGGGGGTAATATTTAGAGGAGACCGAAGGGGCAACTTTTTCACATAGAGGCTGGTACGTGTTGAGTTGCTAGAGGGAGTGATGGAGGATAGTATAATTGCAACCATTAAAAGCCATCTGGGTGGGTA
>NW_025194112.1:0-4026 GCF_004010195.1 Chiloscyllium plagiosum | reverse complement strand
ATAAACTTCTAGTATACCACCCCTCAACCTCGTGTACTCCTTCTGATAGGAGATCAAACGTTTAACGATAAGCACTGCAAATGTGAAAGAATATTAAAAATGACAAGGAAAGAAAACAGCCCAAACTTCATACTGTTAGTTTTGCTGTATGTTACAAAACTAAGGCAGCATGAAACTCTTACTAGTGCCAATAAGAGGTCAAGCACCTGAATTCCTTAGTGTGAAAGCAGTGATGATGTGTACTGTGAAAAAGTATATATCTAGATCTATTTAATACCACATGGTCAACATTCTCCCTCCTGTTCTCCTTCTGACCTTGTGTGGTTGTGTCTACACTATCGTAAAATCAATTAGAGAGAACCCCTTTCCCCCATTCACACCTTAATTTAAACCCATTTTGCATCATGTTCCCGTTCACAACTGCTCATAGCCCGTTTATCTTTTGCCACGCCCTTTTTTCCAAGTCAACCATCCCCCATCTCTGGCAAGGGATTAAAACGCCCAGTTTCCAACCTTTTTCAGTTCTGAACAAGTCACACTGGGCTTGTAACGCCTACTCTGCTTCTCTGTCTCTGCATATTCTGCCAGGCCTGCTGAGTTTCTCCAGAAACGAATAGGCACAGCACAAATTTTCAATTAAAGAAATAGCGCAGGATACTGGAACTAAAAACACAAAAAATGCTGGAGAAAGTGAGAGCTTCGTAAAAGGGTCACTGGACCCGAAAAATGAACTCCGCATTCACTACAGAAGATGCCGCTCGACCTGTTTTGTTTCTTCAGCAATTTCTGTTTTTGAACAAGTTCCAATGACGTGTGTGAAAGCTGTTCAAACGCCCTGCCCAACACGGAGCGCCCTACACTGGGAATTGAACGATAACGCAAAGTTCACACATTCATTGGCTCTGAAACTGCAAAAGGCTGGCATCACTGATACCCCCGAGCTCTTAATCATGGTCAGGGAGAAAACCGAAGGGAAACACATTCAATTCAAACGCAGAAGATGGCATTACGAGGAAGGAAAAGATTCAGATGAATATGTTAAAGGTATTGAGTAATGTAACAAATTAGAAGTATGACACCAAGGAGCGACCCTCAGCAGAATGAGAATATTAAAATGAAAGTATTCCTGCATCAGACAACAGGTGAGGTCACTGAGTTCACGGCTGATGGGTGAATGGGTCTCGATGTGAACTGGGGGACAGTCAGTAGAATTGAATTGCAGATATTGCAGCTCAACCTGGGCATTTTTGTGATGCTGTAGACAACAGCAGCAACAGAAGCAGGATTGTATTCGAACATAATCTGCAACATTTTCCCCAGGATATTCCATCAGTCTATAAGTACCATCAAGCCGAGTGATGGTTCAGTGACGAGTGTGGGTGAACATTCCAAGGGTCAGAACCATGTGTACCTCAAGGTGATGACAAACCATTAAAGCTATCACACTTGCGTGGTTTCATTCCAAATAGCAGAAGTAACATCTGATAGAGAGGACAAAATGATCCCAAGACCAACAGATCAGATCTAAGCTCTGCAGTGCTGCCACATCCAGACATAAATGTCGGTATACTATTAAACAACTTACTGGAGGAGAGGACTCCAGAAATATCCCCATCTTATGTAACGGATCAGCCCTGCACATCAGTGAAAAAGAGAAGGATGGAGTATCTGCACCATCCTCAGCAAGAGGTGTTGAATGGATGATCCACCTCACCCTCGTCATGATGCCCACAGAATCACAGATGCCAGTCTTCAACCAATTCGATTCGCTGTACGTGACATGAAGAAACAGCTGAACACAGTAGATACGACAAAGGCAATGGGCCCTGACACCATTCCTGCAATAGGACTGAAGACTTGTGCTCCACAACAAGCTGTATCCCTGGGGAAGCTGCTTCATTCCAGCTCCAACTCTGACAGGTCCCTGGCAATGTGGAAAAGTACTCAACTATATCCCGTCCCCTAATGGATGAATAATTGCATTCTGACAATTTAACACTCCCTCAGTCCCTTCACAATAATCAAATTGGTGGGAGGACATTTTGGCAGGGCTGTCAAGCAGTACAGAAATAACCTACGCAGTGTGGTTTCGGATACGTTCCTATGTGGAGATGGGGCTGTTGTGGAAATACCACTGGATTACTAATCCAATACAGGATAATGCTCTTGCAGCTGTTGGAAGTTATAAACAATTAATACATATCAAGATCTAGGATCTGGTGTCAGTAACAGTGACCTTCCACCAATGTTGATTTTAAACTTCGATCTCCTACCCCAATGTACTTTCAGGAAGTGAATCTCCCGTGTTTTCCTGGTCTGGTCTAAGAGTGACTCCAGACACACAGACATGTGATCAACTCTTCAATGGTCTCTGAAACGGTCAAGCAAGACACTCTATTGTATCAAACTGCTCTGAGGAGACTGCACAGAAACATCGGGAAAGGAGTAGGCCATTCGACACATTGAGCCTCCCCCATTCTAGTTCATGGAGAAAATCTCCTCAATGCAATTTTCCAGACACAGTGTTCATATCCCTCAATATGTTTAAACACTGTGAAATGTAAAATAAGAACTACTGTAATCCCTTCGGTCCATCAATTTTGCTCCTCGATTCAATATACAGGCAGTTCTCTGGTAGCGCGTGTTTATTAAATACAATTTTGCTGCAATGAGATTCGTGAATTGCGCACCTTTTTCTATAAAGTGAACTCCCGTTCACTGTGACGCGATTCCTTGCCAGGCACCAGCTGAACAATAAAACCCAGCCTCAGGATCCTCTGTCTGCCAAATGCACAATCAATGTGTTCAGCTAAAACAGTAATCGCTCTGCAAACCTTGAAAGTGAGCCTGAAACTGGGAATATTAGTCTATATTTAGAAAGAACTTTATTTAAAACCGGAGGAGAATCTTGGGGAGAACTGGGATACCGCATTAGCATCACGTGGTCAGTCAGCCCTGAATGCCTTCTGGTGAAGAGCTTGGTGAAAGGTACAGGGCTGTAGTTAGTGACTGTCGTGTGAAAGCGTTACATTAAAAGCACTATTGCATTAAAATGCATTATTTAAAGGTTTACTTAGACTAACTTTAATTTTTGGTTTTTACTGTTATTTTGCGGTTCGCCCCTTACCCGTTTATTCCCATTGGCTCCATTATTAATATTACACGATTTTCTGTAATATAGTATTGCACAGGTATGCAGCTACCGTGATATTGGAGAATAATCTGTAAAGATATCTGATCCTCTATCTTCATATCATGCCCCTGCTCTCTCCATATCCCTTTAATGTATATAAATCCTCATTTATATTCAGTGCCTTGGTTTACACAGCCTGATCTGGGAGACTATTCCCCAGGTTCACCAGTCTCTGAGTAGAGACATTTATTCTCATCTCAATGCGGAGTGGCCTGTCTGTATCTAATATTGTAGCCCTTGTTTTTGATGTCCCACCGAGGGAAATTATCACCCCTGCTTCCAATCTGACTCGTCCTGACAGAATTTTATGTATTTCATAGAGAAGTCCACTCATTTTCCTAAACCCCTTGGAATACAGGCCCAGCCGCACCAGACTCTTCACCCACAACAAGCCCGTCATTCCAGAGATCAGTCTGGTCTCCTTCGCTGCTCTCCCTCAATGTCAGGTTTGTCCTTTATAAGACAAGGACACCAAAACTGCACACAATACTGCACAATGTTCGAAATGAGATCTCACCAAGGCCCTGTCCAGCTGCAGTAAAACATCCTTACTCCTGGATTCAAATCCCCCTGAAATGAAGGTGAATACACGATTTATCTGCCTACGAGCTTTCTGTTCCTGCAATATTGCTTTCAGTGACTGGTGTACAGTGAGATCCAGATCCTTTTCAATGTTACAGCTCCCCACTTGTTGGGTCTGTGTACACTGGTCAGCGTGCCAATTCCATTCCCAGTATTGACTTCTGGTTTCAGATCTCACTGCCCTGCACTGACCTCGGAGGGCTGCACAGAAGGAAACCAAAATGCAGCTTAAGTTCCTTTATAGATCAACG
>NW_025194111.1:2028-4025 GCF_004010195.1 Chiloscyllium plagiosum | reverse complement strand
GCGGATTGTTAGCTGTCTTCCTGTTTGTTCTATGTAGTGTTTTGTGCAGTGCTTGCATGGTATTTTGTACACTACATTAGTTTTGCTCATGTTGGGTATCGGGTCCTTCGTTCTGGTGAGTTGTTGTCTGAGCGTGGCTGTTGGTTTGTGTGCCATTATGAGTCCTAGGGGTCGCAGTAGTCTGGCTGTCAGTTCCTTTTGTTCTTCCCTCATAGGTCAGGCCAACATGTTATGCCTATCTTGAATGAGTGGCTGGTTCAGCTGTTCCACAGGACAGTAAAGAGTAAAAATCATTGATGTGGGTTTGCAGTCACAGAGACATAATCAGGGAAGGATGACCAATTGCCTTCACTAAAGGACATGAGGCAACAGATGGGCTTTTTAAACTTAATGATGAGAGTTTCACTTCCATGCCACCAAGTTCCTTCATATTAACAGATTATTACTCTGTGGCTCCAGATCATGAGCTAATGACTTGAGCACCATGCATTACACTCCGACAGTTTCTGAGCAGCGAATAAGTTAAATATGTCAAGTGCAATTATTTTGTGATTGACATGAGGTTAGAAGGGACTTGAAACAGGTGATTCCGGATTTAACAACGGATCAAATGATGGTGTACTCAGAACGTGCACTGCGGCTGATGAGGAGACGGGGGTATCAAGATAGTGGCATTGGACCGAATTAACTAGTGGGAGGATATGGAGATATAGATCTGTGCACTGCTAGAAGGATTATGGAGTTTTAGAGTTTCTCCTCGCATGTTGGTGAGTGATTTGAAAGTAGTAATTTGCTCATTATAATTTCTAAGGAATGAAAATTTTCATTGGAGTTGTAAACGATGACTTCCGCTTTTCCTAATGTTGATAACATGAACAACAATTCAGTTTAACCTGCTTTAATAGACAGTTAGAATGACGTACCAGGAACACCAACTATAGCGAGGATTGGATAGTAACCAGCTTGAATAACAATCAGTACATCATAGATGCCCATAATAATGATATCCAAGGTTGGGAAAACCAGTAAAGACTAGTGGATAAACTCCTGTCCTTTGTTGAATCATTCTAGTCTAAAGTTCTCAGATTCTGATATCTCCTCCCTGTGTCTCTGGAGCTGCTGATCCCTGTTAGTATGATGCTCCCTCTCATACCATGGGATAACGT
The DNA here is from genome assembly GCF_004010195.1 of Chiloscyllium plagiosum. Taxonomy (NCBI): domain Eukaryota; kingdom Metazoa; phylum Chordata; class Chondrichthyes; order Orectolobiformes; family Hemiscylliidae; genus Chiloscyllium; species Chiloscyllium plagiosum. The sequence continues at coordinate 2,859 of NW_025194111.1, read as the reverse complement.
AAGGAACGGAATCCTTAATTAATAAAAGAGTCAAGCCCTCCAATGACACATTTAGGATCCAAGGAGACTGACATTAATCACAGTCACTGAACAAATAGCTGCAGCCAACGCCTTTCAATTCAATACTGTTTTATTAAAATTCAAAATAATGATTAACATTTACATAGTCTGCATTGGATATGCGAGGGAACGAATTTTGAGTCTGGTAGATAGAATGTGTGCAACCATTCAGTCTGCATTGGATATGGAAGAATGCCAGAGATTTATCAGTACACCAACATGCTTCTCTGCTTATAAATGGAAACATAGACATTGTAACTAATGCTTAAGCATGACAATATCAGTAAGAGATTGAGAGAACCTTTATAGGCCATGATCTGGAGACAATATGTAGCTAAGACAGCGTGGGATTATAACAGACAGATATCATTGATATGTTAAGAGAATTGTACCTAAGAGGCAATGGGGACTCCAGATGTTGGCGAATTCGGTGTCAATAAAGCATGATAGTGGAGGAGGTACATTAGGTCAGGCAGCATCCGAGGAGCAAGAGAGTAAACGTTTCAGGCAGGACCCTTCTTCAGAACTGCGAAGGGGTAAAGGGGCTGACAAATAAAGGGGTGGTGGGGGGAAGGTTGGGGGGAAGGTTGGTGATAAGTGGGCGAAGCAGGAGGTGATAGTAATGGACTGGTGCGGATCAGTGGGAAGGAAGATGGACAGGTAGATTCCCACGAGAGCGCGGATCTGAGTCAGAGGGTTCAGTCTGGGATCTGGGTCGGCGGGGTGAGATTTGCAAAATAGCGAGTTCAATGTTCATGTCGTGTGTTCTTC
>NW_025194111.1:0-1940 GCF_004010195.1 Chiloscyllium plagiosum | reverse complement strand
CCAACGCCTTTCAATTCAATACTGTTTTATTAAAATTCAAAATAATGATTAACATTTACATAGTCTGCATTGGATATGCGAGGGAACGAATTTTGAGTCTGGTAGATAGAATGTGTGCAACCATTCAGTCTGCATTCGATATGGAAGAATGCCAGAGATTTAACGGTACACCAACATGCTTCTCTGCTTATAAATGGAAACATAGACATTGTAACTAATGCTTAAGCATGACAATATAACAGACAGATATCATTGATATGTTAAGAGAATTGTACCTAAGAGGCAATGGGGACTCCAGATGTTGGCGAATTCGGTGTCAATAAAGCATGATAGTGGAGGAGGTACATTAGGTCAGGCAGCATCCGAGGAGCAAGAGAGTAAACGTTTCAGGCAGGACCCTTCTTCAGAACTGCGAAGGGGTAAAGGGGCTGACAAATAAATGGGTGGTGGGGGTGAGGTTGGGGGAAAGGTTGGTGATAAGTGGGCGAAGCAAGAGGTGATAGTAATGGATTGGTGCGGATCAGTGGGAAGGAAGATGGACAGGTAGATTCCCACGAGAGGGCGGATCTGAGTCGGAGGGTTCAATCTGGGATCTGGGTAGGCGGGGTGAGATTTGCAAATTAGCGAGTTCAATGTTCATGTCGTGTGTTCTTCGGCTCCCGAGGCAGAAGGTGAGGTGTTCCTGCCGACTTCCTGCTATATCTCTTCTGAACCCTCTTCAGCTTAATAATCTCTTTCCAATAACAGAAATGCACACAGTACTGCAGAAGAGGCTTCATCAATGTCTTGTGCAATCTCAGTATGACTTCTCAACTTCTAACCTCGAAAGCATGAGCAGTGAAGTAACCTTAAATACCTTGTCTATATGTGCCACAAACGTCTGTTAATTAGATCTGAACCTGTGGGTCCCTCTTTTCTACAACATTACCAATGCACTACTATGAATTGTATAAGCACCCCCGCTTTTTATTTTACCAAATGCAATACCTTGCATTTCCCAAGTTAAACTCGAACTGCCACACTTCAGCCCAGTGAGTGATATTGCTGCTCCCTCATCCTCCTGCTTTATGTTTAAAAGTCCCTCCGCTCTCCAGAAGGCCTACAAACACAGGTCTTTGGTTTCCCAAAAACTAAGAGCTTGATTTGCTTTGTGCAAGCAGAGGGAGGAGAGGGGAAGGAGAGGCTGGAAAGTAAACCGATGCCTTGTATCACTTAATAATTATAAGAAGAGGGGAAAAAAAACATGTGAGAGGTTAGAAATAGTGGCCAGTGATTTTTGGCCGGAAATTGTGCTCTTTCTTCATCCCTGGTGTTCAATATTGATATCTATTCGAGATCCCTCATAGGGCAGAGTGTTTGTGCAAGATTTCTTGCCCTAATATTGCAGATTACAGATAATAGCCATTTAAGCTGGAAATCATAGCCAAGCAATTAAAGAAGTTCATTGTTCATCTCGATGGCAGAGCACGTGCACTTATCATCCTATAGTTGAGGCTACTACTTTTTATTTGTTTAACAATGAGAACTATTGTCTGTGTTTTTCAGTAATGTTAATCAGAATTTAATAACTCCATATAGAGCTGGCACTGACACTTAAAATATGACTCAAATTCTGGGCATGTTTTAAGTCTTGTGTCGTAGGTAGCACCTCTGCCCATGGGTCAGAGCTCTGGATTCGATTCCCTTCAATGAACTTGTGGTAGTGTCACTTTCTTTGGAACAGATTATCTTGATTCTGTTGTGGGGGTGTGTCACAATATGTTCAAAGAAAGCTGATGAACAAACACACAGGAGAATCATGTTGCAGCTTTAGGGGCTATTGTTGAGTGGTGGCAGTGCCCCGACTCTGAGCCTAAAGGTTGCCATCTCACAGATATGTTTCATTATATGTCTGAGCACGTGGATTAAAATGATTTTTGAAATGTGACTTGATGGAGAAG
>NW_025194110.1:3147-4025 GCF_004010195.1 Chiloscyllium plagiosum | reverse complement strand
CCTCTGTACTATAACCATCAGTGCCCGACATACTTCACACTGTACAGTAAACAGCACGGTTGAAACTTTATTGCTGGAACAGCACAGCAGGTCAGGCAGCATCCAGGGAACAGGAGATTCGACGTTTCGGGCACAGGCCCTTCTTCAGGAATCACGGCCCGACATACCTCCCACTGTACAGTAACCATCACGGCCCGACATACCTCCCACTGTACAATAACCATCACTGAACAAAAAACATCCCACTATACAGTAACCATCACGGCCCGACATACCTCCCACTGCACAGTAACCATCACGGCCCGACATACCTCCCACTGTACAGTAAACATCACAGATCAACAAACCTCCCACTGTACAGTAACGTTCACGGCCCGACATACCTCCCACTGTACAGTAACCATCACGGCCCGTCATAGCTCCCACTGTACAGTAACCATCACTGACCAACAAACTTCCCACTGTACAGTAACCATCACAGACCAACAACCCTCCCACTGTACAGTAACCATCACAGACCAAAAACCTACCACTTTACAGTAACCATCACGGCCCGACAGACCTCCCACTGTACAGTAACCATCACGGACCACTTACCTCCCACTGTACATTAACCGTCACTGTCCAACATACCTCCAACTGTACTGTAACCATCACGGCTCGACATACCTCGCACTGTACAGTAACCATCACAGACCAACAAACCTCCCACTGTACAGAAACCATCACGGTCCGACATACCTCCCTCTGTACAGTAACCATCACAGTCCGACATATCTCCCTCTGTACAGTAACCATCATGGCCCGACATAGCTCCCACTGTACAGTAACCATCAATGACCGACATACCTCCCACTGTACAGTAAACACCACGTCCC
>NW_025194110.1:0-2972 GCF_004010195.1 Chiloscyllium plagiosum | reverse complement strand
TCCCACTGTACAGTAACCATCACGGCCCGACATAGCTCCCAATGTACAGTAACCATCATGGTCCGACATACCTCCCACTGTACAGTAACCATCACAGACCAACAAACTTCCCACTGTACAGTAACCATCACGGCCCGACATAGCTCCCAATGTACAGTAACCATCATGGTCCGACATACCTCCCACTGTACAGTAAACATCACGGCCCAACATACACCCCACTGTCCAGTAACCATCACGGTCCAACATACCTCTAACTGTACTGTAACCATCACGGCCCGACATATCTCCCATTGTACAGTAACCATCACTGACCAACAATCCTCCCACTGTACCGCAAACATCACAGACCAACAAACCTCCCTCTGAACAGTGACGATCACGGCCCAAACCACCTCCCACTGTACAGCAACCAACACAGCCCAACAAAGCTCGCACTGTACAGTAACCACCACGGCCCCACATACCTCCCAAGGTACAGTAACCATCACGGCCCGACATACCTCCCACTGTACAGTAACCATCACGGCACGACATACCTCCCACGGTACAGTAACCATCACAGACCTACAAACCTCCCACTGTACAGTAAACAATCACGGCCCGACATACCTTCCACTGTACAGTACCCATCACGGGCCGACATACCTCCCACTGTACAGTAACGATCACGGCCCAACATGCCTCCCACTGTACAGTAACCATCACGGCCCGACATACCTCCCACTGTACAGTAACCATCAATGCCCGACAAACCTCCCACTATACAGTAACCATCACGGCCCTACATACCTCCCACTGGACAGTAACCATCACGGCCCGACATACCTCCCACTGTACAGTAAACATCACAGACCAACAAACCTCCCACTGTACAGTAACCATCACGGCCCGACATACCTCCCACTTTACAGTAACCATCACGGCCGACATACCTCCCACTGTACAGTTACGATCACGGCCCGACATACCTCCCACTGTACAGTAACCATCACAGACCAACATACCTCCCACTGTACAGTCACCATCACGGCCCGACATAGCCCCCACTGTACAGTAACCATCACAGACCAAAAACCTAACACTTTACAGTAACCATAACGGCCCGACAGACCTCCCACTGTACAGTAACCATCACGGACCACTTACCTCCCACTGTACATTAACCGTCACGGTCCAACATACCTCCAACTGTACTGTAACCAGCACGGCTCGACATACCTCCCACTGTACAGTAACCATCACAGACCAACAAACCTCCCACTGTACGGTAACGATCACGGCCCAAAGTACCTCCAACTGTACAGCAACCATCACTGCACAACAAAGCTCCCACTGTACAGTAAACATCACGGCCCGACATACCTCCCAAGGTTCAGTAATCATCACGGTCCGACATACCTCCCTCTGTACAGTAACCATCACAGTCCGACATATCTCCCTCCATACAGTAACCATCATGGCCCGACATACCTCCCACTGTACAGTAACCATCACGGACCACTTACCTCCCACTGCACAGTAACCATCACGGTCCAACATACCTCCCACTGTACAGTAACCATCACGGACCAAATACCTCCCACTGCACATTAACCATCATGGCCCGACATACCTCCCACTGCACAGTTACCATCACGGCCCGACATACCTCCCACTATTCAGTACCCATCACGGCCCGACATACCTCCCACTGTACAGTAACCATCACGGACCACATACCTCCCACTGTACAGTAAAGATCACGGCCCGACATACATACCACTGTACTGTAATCATCACAGACCAACATGCCTCCCACTGTACAGTAACCATCACGGCCCGACATACCTCCCACTGTACCGTAACTATCACTGACCAACAAACCTCCCACTGTACAGTAACCATCACAGACCAACAAACCTCCCACTGTTCAGTACGGATCACGGCCCAAAATACCTCCCACTGTACAGCAACCATCACAGCCCAACAAAGCTCCCTCTGTACAGTAATCATAACGGGCCAACATACCTCCCAAGGTACAGTAACCATCGCGGTCCGACATACCTCGCACTATACTGAAACCATCACGGCCCGGCATACCTCCCACTGTACATTAACCATCACGGGCCGACATACCTCCCACTGTACAGTACCGATCACGGCCCAACATACCTCCCACTGTACAGTACCATCACGGGCGACATACCTCCCACTGTACAGTAACCATCACGGTCCGACATACCTCCCACTGTACAGTAACGATCACGGCACGACATACCTCCCACTGTACGGTAATCATCACAGACCAACATGCCTCCCACTGTACAGTAACCATCACGGCCCGACATACCTCCCACTGTACCGTAACTATCACTGACCAACAAACCTCCCACTGTACAGTAACCATCACAGACCAACAAACCTCCCACTGTTCAGTAAGGATCACGGCCCAAAATACCTCCCACTGTACAGCAACCATCACAGCCCAACAAAGCTCCCTCTGTACAGTAATCATAACGGCCCAACATACCTCCCAAGGTACAGTAACCATCGCGGTCCGACATACCTCGCACTATACTGAAACCATCACGGCTCGGCATACCTCCCACTGTACATTAACCATCACGGCCCGTCATACCTCCCTCTGCACTATAACCATCACGTCCCGACATACCTCCCACTGTACAGTACCGATCACGGCCCAACATACCTCCCACTGTACAGTACCATCACGGGCGACATACCTCCCACTGTACAGTAACCATCACGGCCCGACATACCTCCCACTGTACAGTAACCATCAATGCCCGACCAACCTCCCACTGTACAGTATCCATCACTGAACAAAAAACATCCCACTGTACAGTACCCATCACGGCCCGACATACCTCCCACTGTACAGTAACCATCACAGACCAACAAACGTCCCACTGTACAGTAACCATCACGGACCACACACCTCCCACTGCCCAGTAACCATCACGGTCCAA
>NW_025194109.1:2877-4025 GCF_004010195.1 Chiloscyllium plagiosum | reverse complement strand
AGGATACACAGAGACAAATAGGCAAAAACAAAGCCACATATTGAGATGGAAGCTGAGAGAAACGTGACTGCCAATTGACAGAAAGGAAAATGAAAAGGTAACAATTTAAACACAGCCTTCCACCAGCTCAGGGAAATGGATGAAGCATTACTGCTGATTAAGTCCTTTTAAATTCTTAACTCCAACGGTTGTAAGCTCAAGAGAGATTTTGATAAATATCGTGATTCGACTGGTGTAACTGATCATTTTCCCGACAGTATAATCTAGAAATTTTTAACTAACCTGGTTCTGTCTATCTTAAAAAAAATGTTTCTCTCATCAGATGTTGTCAGGCATACTGAGTTCAGATTTCAAAAAATTGCATCTTTTTGATTTGTTTTAATCTGATTAACGTTTGTCACAAATCCAGTCACGTGCCAGCTTCGGGAAAGCGATCAGAAATGCTGGTACCATGATATATTTGCAAAACAAAACATTCATTCCGTGACCGTAAGTAGAAGCAATCCCACAGCCATAAGGGCTCCAAATCCTATCTGCTAGATGACATGGGACGAAGACTGACGTTCTTGTAACTATTGTCAATGATACAGCTTTTGACTTTTCATTTCTGATCAGTTTCGCTGCAGATTGGTTTCTACTGGTCTTCAAGTTATGAAGAGTGGAAAAGCCCTTTCAGGCCATGGGGGAGTGCGGTTCAAAGACGTTCATCTATTCTATTCCCCGTTTCCAGCTTTGCTCTATATATTTATGTGCTCTGAAGATCCCAGGACAAATTTCAATGGGTTTCTCGCTTTGGTCTTAAATAACACAACAATGGGACTGAAGTTTGACATGGTCACTCTGTATTAAAAACCCCATCTCCTTTTCACTCAAAGACGGAGAAACGCAGACACATACCCTGGGACTGGCACAGATCTGAGGAATTAGACCTTGTGCATCACTTCGACTCTCCACTCCCCCACACAAGGTTATCTGCAAAACGGAAGCTTTTGATGAAACTTAAGGCAATTCAACGGACAATGAGCGATGTTGCCATGAACTGGAGTTTAAAATGGACGGAAGACGCAAATGCAACGTTAAATTCAATACGTAATCCTTTCATTTTCTGGCAGACAGCTGGTCACGAGGACGAACTTGCACGCTGCACC
>NW_025194109.1:0-2600 GCF_004010195.1 Chiloscyllium plagiosum | reverse complement strand
CCTGCTGCGCTTTTCCAGCAACACATTTTCAGCTCGGATCTCCAGCATCTGCAGTCCTCACTTTCTCCTCTGGTCAGTACAAGCCCGGCATCTATAATGAGACAAGTTCAACGACGTCGTTATTGCTGTCGACCCATTTGAAAAGCTCAAAACGAACGCCTGTTAGCATCAGCCTCTCCGTACCTTCCTGCAATATATCTGCTGAAAAACGTCAGACTATCATAGTTTTGCCTTCTTCAGATTGAAACCCAGGGCGATAATATAAACGAATTGGAACCTTGGAGAGATACACGCCCGATGAAGACGATGATGACTTGAAGATCCAGAACCAAAGTTTGTACATTTCAGGTCCCAAAGGCTAACCGCAGTATCAATTGAGATCCCTGTTAAGGAGTCTGAGATTGCATCGTCCAGACCTGGATATAATTCCCAGTCAGGAAACGAAGTCTAATTCTCTTCTTGTGAATTATCCAAATGAAAACTAATTCCTGGTTACACACAGAACACGCACACGGATTCGGCCAGAACAATCCAGTGATTGTTTGCAACTATCCAGAAGAACAATAGCAGCAGATACACGCGAAAACTATCATCGCAAATCCGCCTCCAAGGATGTCGACATTGCGAGTTAAAAATATCTCGCTTTTCCTTCAATGTCGCTGTGTCTAAATTCTTTCCTCATGGCATCATGGCTGTACCTCGGTACTGGGGACATCCAGGGTTCTGCAGAGTAACACATTATCGCAATATCTCTGTTAATTGGGGATGGGCGGTGCATGCCATCCCATTGAGTGATGACGGCATCCCAGTAATAAGTTTCTAAAGGCTGCAGTTTCTAAAAGAACACCTGCAAGCAGTCGGGAATAATTTGTGAAGTGGAACGGGGGTGTGGGAAAATGTGAACGGCAATGATAACTGGGAGGCATGAGACAGCAAGTGAGTGAAGAGCTGGTTTTGCAAGGCTCCGTGTCGGTGTTGGTATTTACTGCCCACTGTTCACACTGATTCACACGCCATTCCTTGGCAATTTACCAAAATGAGCCCACTCCTCTTGGTCAGAGGTTCCCTTTGTGCATATCAACGCAGTTCATGGGTCCCGAGAGGATGGACGCATCCTCGTTATCCTGTCAGTTTAAACAGGCGAAGGCATCTGTTTAAACCAGCTCTTCACTCACTTGCTGTCTCATGCCTCCCAGTTACCATTGCCGTTCACATTTTCCCACACCCCCGTGCCTCTTACTGCGTTATTTCACTGGAGAATATCCAGCTGTGATGAATTCTGAAAAGCGGATGTTGGTTTAATTTTTCACCGAGCAACTGCGAAACACACAAAAAAAGAAATGTCTGAGTTACTGTGATTGAATAGTTAAGTAAATGCACATATGGTTTTGTAAAGCTGATTTTGGACAATCACTGTGGCTTTGTTATTTAAAGCCCTTCTTCATAGACAGACAATTATGTCATCACAACTTGTGGAGGTCTTTCATAAAGAGCAGGGTACCCTATTTTACCCGTGGTTCTGGTTCTGGTGTGGTTCAAACCAATGACTGGATCGAGAAGACAGTTCAAGTACAGCACCTTCGACTTCAATGCTGCCTCACAAAAACCTGCAACCACGTTTTTTTCCTGACGAGTGTTTCTGCATCGCCTCACCTCACGCACTTGGCACATACATTTTCAATGATGAACTTGGCGTAAGTTCGATAATATCTACAGGATATTGCAAGGCCTTTCGAGATTTGACTGTAGCGTAAAGCTGAATAGGTTACGATAATTTTCCCTGGAGCTTCAGCGATGAGGGATGGTCTTACAGAAATTTATATCATCATGAAAGAGATGGGTAGAGTTAAATAGGCAATGAATATTTCTTCCCAGAGCAGACAAGTACAAAGAGAGAGCACAGTTTTAATGTGAGCGTTGGAAAATTTAAAAGGGATCTGAGGGACACTTGTTTTTCAAACAGAAAGTTTTGCGTGTTTGGAATGAATTGCCATATTTATGATAGAATCTGTTACACTCACAACATTTGATAGGTATCTAGATCGGTATATGGACAGGAAGGGTGAGGAAGGATAAAGGACAAATTCTGGCAAATGGAGGAGATGAATTTCAATTATCTGGTCAGCAGGGACGAGTTGGATCCGAGCGTCCGTTTACGTGCTCAGCCCTCTGAGCCACGGCAGTGGGAACGGTAGTTGGAATAGATTATTATCAAAATGCAGGGAGCTTTAAACTCAGTCAGCTCGTTGTAGTGGTTTTCTGCAAGGTGTTTGTTTCAAAACCACCGGGATAAGAAGATTTTCCGGACTTTGGCTGCCAATGCCCATTCTTCCTGTCACATTCCCAAGTTCTCCATGAAAGGTTTTCGCTCCGGAAAATACCTCACAAACAGTGTTACCCCTCAGCTCTCCAGCTAATCAAAAAACTCTTTAAGTGGTACAGAAACAGAACTGACAAGGTGAAACTTTTTCAGAAACGTCTAAGCATGAATGTTGTCTGTGGGGAAGTACGAGTTATCGAGGTCATGAACCGCTCACACAAATGTCAGGGAGACAATTCCAAACGGAACATTCAACGTACTGGAGGCTTACTGCACCACC
>NW_025194108.1:0-4025 GCF_004010195.1 Chiloscyllium plagiosum | reverse complement strand
CATCGTGGGCCGAAGGGCCTGTTCTGTGCTGTACTGTTCTGTTCTATGTTCTATGGCTTTTCTCCAATTTAGAACTTCAACTTTTAGATCTGGTCTATCTTTTTCCATCACTATTCTAAAACTAATAGAATTAAGGTTGCTGGCCCCAAAGTGATTCCCCACTGACACCTCAGTCACCTGCCCTGCCTTATTTCCCAAGTTTAGGTCAAGTTTTGCACCTTCTCTAGTAGGTACATCCACATACTGAATCAGAAAATTTTCTTATACATGTTTAACAAATTCCTCTCCATCTAAACCCTTAACACTATGGCAGTCCCAGTTGATGTTTGGAAAGTTAAAATCCCCTACCATAACCACCCTACTATTCTTACAGATTACTGAGATCTCCTTACAAATTTGTTTCTCAATTTCCCTCGGACTCTTGGGGGGGTCTATAATACAATCCCAATAAAGGTGATTATCCCTTTCTTATTTCTCAGTTCCACCCAAATAAATTCCCTGGATGTATTTCCGGGAATATCCACCCTCAGTACAGCTGTAATGCTATCTCTTATCAAAAACACCACTTGCCCTCCTCTCTTGCCTCCCTTTCTGTCTTCCCTGTAGCATTTGCATCCTGGAACATTAAGCTGCCAATTCTGTCTATCCCTGAGCCATGTTTCTGTAATTGCTATGATATCCCAGTCCCATGTTCCTAATCATGCCCTGAGTTCATCTGCCTCCTCAGTTAGGCCACTTGCATTGAAATAAATGCAGTTTAATTTATCAGTCCTACCTTGTTTTCTGCTTTGTCCCTGCCTGTCCTGACTGTTTGACTCACTTCTTTTCTCAACTATGGTCGGCATGGACGGGTTGGACTGAAGGGTCTGTTTGCATGCTGTACATCTCTATGACAGTCTCAGATTGATCTCTTTCCTCACTATCTCCCTGGGTCCCACTCCCCCACCTTACTAGTTGAAAGCCTCACAAGCAGCTCTTGCAAATCTCCCTGCCAGTATATTAGTCCCCTTCCAATTTAGGTGTAATCCATCCTTCTTGTACAGGTCACTTCTCCCCCAGAAGAGATTCCATAATCCAAAAATGTGAATTCTTCTCCCATCCACCAGCTCCTCAGCCATGCATTCATCTGCTCTATTCTCCTATTTCTACCCTCACCAGCTCATAGCACCGGGAGTAATCCAGATATTACTACTCTCGAGGACCTCTTTTTTAAATTCCTGCCTAACTCTGTATTCTCCTTTCAGAATCTCATCCTTTATCCCTTTCCATGTCGTTGGTTCCCATGTGTATAATAACCTCCTGCTGGGCCTAGTCCCCCTTGAGAACATTCTGCACCCTGAGACATCCCTGATCCTGACACCAGGGAAGCAACACACTTCTCATTTTTCGCTGCTGGCCACAGAAACATCTCTCTGTGCCTCTGACTAGGGAGCCCCCTAACACAATCGATCTCTTGGAACCCGACGTACCTTTCATTGCATTAGAGTCAATCTCAATACCAGAAACGTGCCTGTTCAACCTACATTCCCTCGAGAATCCATCATCCCCGTATCTGACCGTATATGCGACTTTTCTTCCTTCCTGTAACTGCCAGTCATCACACCCCCCCCCCCCCCACTCTTGTAAATGCCTCATTACCTCTAATTGTCGCATTTATTGCTAATATAATCCTCAGTAACACTAAATCTCGCCAAACTCGCACATCTAATATGAGGAGCATATCACTCTACTTAGGGCCATTTTTGCTTCTTCCAATCTGGAGACCCAGAAAATAGCCTTATGTTATTCCTATACAAAACACTGCTCCACGCTAACTTGATATTTATGGCTTTTATTTTTAAATTTCGTCAAGAGATATATCTCAATAAAACATATAATCAAGAAAGAACCCACACTACTCACGACTGCAGACTTACACTAAGGCACCAACACCACACTTAATACTAATGACTTATCTGTCTGTGTGCTGTGACCTCTCCCAAACAGGTTCCTCCAAGATCTGTTGTGAATTTCACTGTATGTTAATTTTCCCAGATGCACTCTGATGTCCAGCAATACACGAATTCAACAGCAAAGGCAATAATTGTGCAGATTCACCGCTGCGTCAGTTAGCAGTGTGGGTCTCTCTCTATCTCTCTCACCATGTGCTGCCTTTGTCTATACCTCTCCCTTTTAAAAGGGCTGTTGCTTTGACTGTTTTATTCTCCAAAGTTCCTAAACAATGCGACAGCATACAGAACAGTAATTGCTGCTCCTAGAATTGGAGGAAATCACCCCCAATATCAAAAACAACTCTAAAAAAAGAGCATCCTGTTACAGCCAGAATTTTTTTCCTTCCTCCAGGAATGATGAGAAGAAATGTCTTTATTCTAGGGTTGAGAATGTTTAGAATTGTTTGCATAGGACCACAAATGTTCACTCATCGGTTATATTCAAAGCTACAATGGCCAGTTTTCTGGAATTTAGGGAAATGAAGGGATAAGGGAATTTGGAGGGTAGGTCAAGTTGGAGGTCAAGGATCAGCCCTTTCATCCCAGGAACCGATCCAGTGAAGCTCCCTTGTAAACCCCAACGCAAATCTTAGCTTTCTTCATGCATTCAAACCACAAATTTTAAATGCCCAATTTTTAAAGATATAAATCAGCATTTTAGTGTTATTTATCAATAAATGCAGCTGGATATGCTTGACATCCTCTTTGAAGTAAATTATAATAGTGAGGTCAAGGATTAGCCATCATCTTATTCAATGGCCAAGTAGACTTATGGGTTTGCGATCAACTCCTGCTTGTTCTTATCTCTGTCCTAATGTCCTAACTACCAGTCAACACTTGCTAGAGTTGTCACAATCAAGCCCATATTTTGAAGCACAACACCTATCAAAACTGTTGTACACGACATCTCAAATGCATGACCCTACCTTTATATGACTGTATTCACTCTTACTGTTGGTGTCAGCTGAATTCAAAACAGTAGATTTGCTATCCGAGCGAGGTTTGCCATTCTGTCGAAAAGGGCTTGACAAGGGTAACCCTGCAACACTGATGCCATCTGAAATAGTTAAGAAACAAACCACAGTTTTCATACACATGACTGCTAATTTTTGCTACAAGTTTATCAACTGTCTTGATTCATGGAAATTTATGAAAAGGTAAAGAAAACAAAAACAAAAGTACAGAACACATAATATGCTATTTCTCAATATAACAAATTCCATTACCAGCAAGATTTTTCGCAACTTACACATTTTAAAAAGCTGCTAAAGAACAAATTTTTTACGAGGTGAACGTGTATCCTAAAGATTGTGCGAGATGAGGTTTAATGCACAGAAGAGACAGTAAAGACCATCACCTTCATGCTCACTATCCAATAGAAGCTCCAACTTTGAGCATCACAGACACTCATACATTGGGGGAGGGGTGGGGGGGGTGCTTTATCCCCAAACACACCCCAGTTAAAAACAGGGATCCAATCCACTGCTGTTGGCAATCTGATCCACACTAGCCATCTAACCAACAACATAACCATTTCCCCGAGGAGTCCAAGTTGCTGTGTCAACCTACATATATTGTACTCTGAAGCTGTAGAGCTAGTGATAGTAAGGATTCCAATTCCTTTGCTATCACATGGCTGATCAGGAATCTCTCCCACTTTCATTGCATGCAATTAGTGTATGTTGGAAGGATTTACAAATTCGTTACTCAAACTATTTCGCCATATTATGGATAAACCTTCTTCGGCTATCAAATTCTCAAGTAGGCTTGAACCCAGAGCTTCACACTGAGCTTGAAAGCAGGATACTACCATTATAGAGTTACCAAGATCAACACACACTGTGCCAAATGTACGTTCAGCCTCTGTTATAAATGAACCCTCAACTGTCACCAGGTTCAAGACAGTTCTGCTCAATTTAGCTAATGTATTTTATTTAAACAGCTCCTTCCTAATGAACTTTATTAAACTACCTTTCAAATTACTTATGACCAATAAACTGCCTATCTTAGATACCATGACAATTGAATTTGAAA
>NW_025194107.1:0-4024 GCF_004010195.1 Chiloscyllium plagiosum | reverse complement strand
CAAGCCCCAACACTATCGGATATGTAAGTGTTGTTTCACGCCCCAGCACTATCGAATATGTACGTGCTGCTTCAAGCCCCAGCACTGACGGAGATGTAAGTGTTGCTACAAGCCCCAACACTATCGGATATGTAAGTGTTGCTTCACGCCCCAGCACTATCGAATATGTAAGTGCTGCTTCAAGCCCCAACACTATCGGATTGTAAGTGTTGCTTCAAACCCCAGCACTATCGGATATGTAAGTGTTGCTCAAGCCCCAGCGCGATCGGATATTTAAGTGCTGCTTCAAGCCCCAACACTATCGGATATGTAAGTGCTGCTTCAAACCCCAACACGATCGGATATGTAAGTGCTGCTTCAAGCCCCAGCACTATTGGATAAGTAAGTGCTGCTTCAAACCCCAACACTATCGGATATGTAAGTGCTGCTTCTAACCCCAACACTATTGGATATGTAAGTGCTTCTTCAAGCCCTAACACTATCGGATGTCTAAGTGTTGCGTTAAACCCCAAACTAACGGATATGTAAGTGCTGCTTCAAACCCCATCACTATCGGCTGTGTAAGTAATGCTTCAAGCCCTAACACTATCGGATATGTAAGTTTTGCTTCAAACATCAGCACTATCGGATATGTAAGTGTTGCTTCAAGCCCCAACACTATTGGATATGTAAGTGCTGCTTCAAGCCCAACACTATGGGATATGTAAGTGTTGCTTCACGCCCCAGCACTCTCGAATATGTAAGTGATGCTTCTAGCCCCAGCACTGTCGGAGATGTAAGTGTTGCTTCAAGCCCCAACACTATCGGATATGTAAGTGTTGCTTCACGCCCCAGCACTCTCGAATATGTGAGTGATGCTTCAAGGCCCAGCACTGTCGGAGATGTAAATGTTGCTTCAAGCCCCAGCACTATCGGATATGTAAGTGTCGCTTCAAGCGCCAGCACTATCGGATATGTAAGTGTTGCTTCAAGCCCCAGCACTATTGGATATGTAAGTGCTGCGTCAAGCCCAAACATTTTCGGATATGTAAGTGTTGCTTCAAACATCAGCACTATCGGATATGTAAGTGATACTTCAAGCCCCAGCACTATCGGATATGTAAGTGTTGCTTCAAACCCCAGCACTATCGGGTATGTAAGTGTTGCTTCAAACCCGAGCACTATCGGATATGTACGTGCTGCTTCAAGTCCCAACACTGTCGGATATGTATGTGTTGCTGCAAACCCCAGCACTATCGGATATGTAAGTGTTGCTTCACGCCCCAGCACTATTGGATATGTAAGTGTTGCTTCACGCACCAACACTATCGGATATGTAAGTGTTGGATCAAGCCTGTAAGTGTTGCTTCAAGCCCCAGCACTATCGGATATGTAAGTGTTGCTTCAAGCCCCAGCACTATCGGATATGTATGTGTTGCTTCAAACCCCAGCACTATCGGATATGTAAGTGTTGCTTCACTCCCCAATACTATCGGATATGTAAGTGTTGCATCAAGCACCAGCAGTATCGGATATGTAAGTGTTGCTTCAAGCACCAGCAGTATCGGATATGTAAGTGTTGCTTCAAACCCCAGCACTATCGGATATGGAAGTGTTGATTCAAGCCCCAGCGCGAACGGATATGTAAGTGTTGTTTCAAACCCCAGCACTATCGGATATCGAAGTGTTGCTCAAGCCCCAGCCCGATCGGATATGTAAGTGCTGCTTCAAGCCCCAAAACTATCGGATATATAACTGCTGATTCAAGCCCCAACCCAATCGGATATGTAAGTGTTGCTTCAAACCCCAACACTATCGGATATGTAAGTGATGCTTCCAGCCCCAACACTATTGGATATGGAAGTGCTGCTTCAAGCCCTAACACTATCGGATATCTAAGTGTTGCTTCAAACCCCAGCACTATCGGATATGTAAGTGCTGCTTCAAGCCCCATCACTGTCGGATGTGTAAGTGCTGCTTCAAGCCCTGACACTATCGGATATGTAAGTTTGGCTTCAAACATCAGCACTATCGGATATGTAAGTGTTGGTTCAAGCCCGAACACTATGGGATATGTACGTGCTGCTCCAAGCCCCAGCACTGTCGGAGATGTCAGTGTTGCTTCAAACTCCAGCACTACCGGATATGTATGTGCTGCTTCAAGCCCCTGCACTATCGGATATGTATGTGCTGCTTGAAGCCCCAACACTATCGGATTGAAAGTGTTGCTTCAAACCCCAGCACTATCGGATATGTAAATGTTGCTCAAGCCCCAGCGCGATCGGATATGTAAGTGCTGCTTCAAGCCCCAACACTATCGGATGTGTAAGTGCTGCTTCAAGCCCCAACACTATCGGATGTGTAAGTGTTGCTTCAAGCCCCAGCACTATCGGATATGTAAGTGTTGCTCAAGCCCCAGCGCGATCGGATATGTAAGTGTTGCTTCAAGCCCCAGCACTATCGGATATGTAACTGCTGCTTCAAGCCCCAACCCAATCGGATATGTAAGTGCTGCTTCAAGCCCCAGCACTATCGGATATGTAATGTGCTGCTTCAGACCCCAACGCTATTGGATATGTAAGTGCTGCTTCAAGCCCTAACACTATCGGATATCTAGGCGTTGCATTAAACCCCAAACTATCGGATATGTAAGTGCTGCTTCAAGCCACATCACTATCGGATATGAAAGTTTTGCTTCAAACGTCAGCACTATCGGATATGTAAGTGTTGCTTCAAGCCCCAACACTTTCGGATATGTAAGTGCAGCTTCAAGCCCAACACTATCGGATATGTAGGTGTTGCTTCACTCCCCAGCACTCTCGAATATGTAAGTGCTGCTCCAAGCCCCAGCACTATCGGATATGTAAGTGTTGCTTCAAGCCCCAGCACTATCGGATATGTAAGTTTTGCTTCAAGCCCCAACACTATCGTATATGTATATGCTGCTTCAAGCCCCCGCACTATCGGTTATGTAACTGTTGCTTCAAGCTCCAGCACTATCGGATATGTAAGTGTTGCTTCAAACCCCACCACGATCGGATATGTAAGTGCTGCTTCTAGCCCCAACACTATCAGATATGTACGTGCTGCTTCAAGCCCCATCACTATCGAATATGTAAGTTTTGCTTCAATCATCAGCACTATCGGATATGTTAGTATTGCTTCAATCCCGAACACTGTCAGATATGTAATTGATGCTTCAAGCACCAGTACTGTCGGATATGTAAGTGTTGCATCAAGCCCCAGCAATATCGGATATGTAAGTGTTGCTTCAAGCCCCAACACTATCGGATATGTAAATGCGGCTTCAAGCCCCAGCACTATCGGATATCTAAGTGCTGCTTCAAGCCCAAACACTATCGGATATGTAAGTGCTGCTTCAAGCCCCAACCCAATCGGATATGTAAGTGCTGCTTCAAGCCCCAACACTATCGGATGTGTAAGTGTTGCTTCACGTCCCATTACTATCGGATATGTAAGTGTTGCTCAAGCCCCAGCGCGATCGTATATGTAAGTGCTGCTTCAAGCCCCAACACTATCGGATATGTAACTGCTGCTTCAAGCCCCAACCCAATCGGATATGTAAGTGCTGCTTCAAGCCCCAGCACTATCGGATATGTAATGTGCTGCTTCAAACCCCAACGCTATTGGATATGTAAGTGCTGCTTCAAGCCCTAACACTATCGGATATCTAGGCGTTGCATCAAACCCCAAACTATCGGATATGTAAGTGCTGCTTCAAGCCGCATCACTATCGGATATGAAAGTTTTGTTTCAAACGTCAGCACTATCGGATATTTAAGTGTTGCTTCAAGCCCCAACACTTTCGGATATGTAAGTGCAGCTTCAAGCCCAACACTATCGGATATGTAAGTGTTGCTTCACTCCCCAGCACTCTCGAATATGTAAGTCCTGCTCCAAGCCCCAGCACTATCGGATATGTAAGTGTTGCTTCAAGCCCCATCACTATCGGATATGTAAGTGCTCTTCAAGCCCCAACACTATCGGATACGTAAGTGCTGCTTCAAGCCCCCGCACTATCGGT
>NW_025194106.1:0-4024 GCF_004010195.1 Chiloscyllium plagiosum | reverse complement strand
GGGAAGGGAAATATATCCCTGGTGGTGGGGTCCATTTGGAGGTGCATAGCATAGACCATAGCAACAAGACGGCTGGAGGAACAGCGCCTCATCTTCCACTTAGGAACCCTCCAACTACAAGGGATGAACTCAGATTTCTCCAGTTTCCTCATTTCCCCTCCCACCACCTTCTCAGTCCCAACCCTCGAACTCAGCACCACCTTCCCAACCTGCAATCTTCTTCCTGACCTCTCCGCCCTCTCACCCTCACTTTAACCTCCTTCCACCTATCGCATTTCCAACACCCCTCCCCCAAGTCCCTCCTTCCTACCTTTTATCTTAGCCTGCTTGGCACACTTTCCTCATTCCTGAAGAAGGGCTCATGCCCGAAACATCGATTCTCCTGCTCCTTGGATGCTGCCTGACCTGCTGCGCTTTTCCAGCAACACATTTTCAGATCTGATCTCCAGCATCTGCAGTCCTCACTTTCTCCTCTACTTTCAAGGAGCCAAGAACCTGCACTCCAAGGTCTGTTTGTTCAGCAACACTCCCCAGGACCTTACCATTAACTGTATAACTCCTGCTAAGATTTGCTTTCCCAAAATGCAGCACCTTGTTATCTAAATTGAATTCCATCTGCCACTCCTCAGCCCATTGGCCCATCTGATCCAGATCCTGTTGTAATCTGAGGTAACTCTCTTCGCTGTCCTGTCCCTCAGGATTTTTCCCTCCAACAGCTTGCCCATCACTGATGTCAAGCTCACTGGTCTGTAGTTCCCTGGCTTGTCCTTACCATCTTTCTTAAATAGTGGCACCATGTTTGCCAGCCTCCAGTCTTTTGGCGCCTCACCTGTGACCATCAACGACATAAATATCTCAGCAAAAGGGCCAGCAATGACTTCCCAAGCTTTCCACGGATTTCTGGGGTACACCTGATCAGGTCCTGGGGAGTTATCCACTTGTATGCATTTCAAGACATCCAGCACTTCCTCCTCTGTAATATGGACATTTTAAGATGTCACCACACAAAAGCTGCCTTGCTGACCTTTGAGGGGCCCTATTCTCTGCCTAGTTACCCTTATGTCCTTAATGTATTGTAAAAACCCTCTGGATTCTCCTTAACTCTATTCGCCAAAGCTATCCGCTGTCCCTTTTTTGATCTAATTTCCCTCTGAAGTATACTCCTACTGCCTTTATACTCTGAAGATTCACTCGATCTATATTGACATATGTTTCCTTCTTTTTCCTAACCAAACCCTCAATTTCTCTAGTCATCCAGCATTCTCTATACCTACCAGCCTTTCTTTTCATTCTAACAGAAATATACTGTTGTGGAACTCTCATTACCTCATTTCTAAAGGCTTCCTATTTCCCAGCCGTCCCTTTACCAGTGAACGTCTGCCCCCAATCAGCTTTTGAAAGTTCTTGCCTAAAACCGTCAAAATTGGCCTTTCTACAATTTAGAACTTCAACTTTTAGATCTGGTCTATCCTTTTCCATCACTATTTTAAATCTTAAAGAATTATGGTCACTGGGGCCAAAGTGCTCCCTCACTGATACCTCAGTCACCTACCCTGTCTTATTTCCCAAGAGTAGGTCATGTTTTGCACCTTCTCTACTTGGTACATCTACATACTGAATCAGAAACTTTTCTTGGAAATGCTTAACAAATTCCTCTCCATCTAAACCCTTAGATTTAGTTCCAGTCTATGTTTGGAAAGTTGAAATCCCCTATTATTCTTACAGATAAGAGATCTCCTGACAAATTTGTTTCCCCAATTTCCCTGACTATTAACGGATCTATAATACAATCCCAATAAGATGATTATCCCTTTCTTATTTCTCAGTTCCACCCAAATAACTTCCCTCGATGTATTTCCTCCCTCAGTACAGTTGAAATGCTATCCCTTATCAAAAACACCACTCCCCTTGTCCCTCTTCATCTGTGTGCAAGGGTACTGGTGATAGTTGGTCATATTTTTTTGGGTCTAGCTGGTGATCATGTATCCTGGTGGCTAGTTTCCTGCCTGTCAGTCCAACCTAAAATGTTTGTTGCAGTCCTTGCAGGATATGTTGGACATGACATTTATTCAGCAGTTTGTTGGTGCAGGGCCCTTTAGATTCATCTAGAGATGTTGGTAGGTTTGTGGGCTACCATGGTACCAAGGGGCCAGAGTAGTCAGGTCATCATTAGATATATGGTAACGTGGCTAGAGTCTCTGGATTGGGTCTTTGTTTAGATTTATTGTTTAAAAATTGGCAGAGTGTGCTTATCGGGTACTCATTGTTCTTGAATGGGTTGTATAGGTATTTTTCTCGTAGTTCTGCAGTGTGTTGTGGCTTGTTTAAATAATATCCTGATGCAGCTGTTTGTGGGTGTTGTGATGATTGCTCCTGTAGTTGAGTATCTGGTCTCTGGTGTGTTGCTTTCCTGTAGAAGCTGGTCTGCAGTTCGTTCCAATGTGACATCTAGGAAGGGGAGTCTGTTGTTGTCGTCTTCCTCTCTGGTGAAATTTATGCCAGTAAGGATGGTGTTAATGATATTGTAGGTTTCTTCTAATTTGTTCAGTTTCATAACGACAAAGGTGTCATCCACATAGTGGACCCAGAGCTTGGGTTGGATCAAGGGGAGGGCTGTTTGTTCGAGTCTCTGCATAACTGCTTCTGCCAAGAATCCAGATATTGGTGTCCCATTGATTTGTTTGTAGGTCTTGTCGTTGAAGATGAAGTGGGTAACAAGGCACAGGTCTACTAATTTGAGGATGCTGTCCTTGCTGATGGAGATGGTGCTGTCTGGTGTGTGTGTCTTTGGTTTGACTAGTAGTGAGGTCCATGTTTCTTTGGCCAGACTGATGCGAATAGGGCCGTTACGTCGAAGGAGACTATGACTTTATCATCATCTATCTTGGTGTCTTCACTGATGTTAAGCAATTCTTGGGTGGACTGGATGGAGTGGCGAGTCTTCTACTAGGTATTTCAGCTTACAATGACGTTCCTTTGCTAGTCTGTATGTTGGCGTGTTGGGAAGAGAGACTATGGGTCTGAGGGGCCCTGGATTTGTATACCTTAGGTAATCCGTAGAAACAGTGTGTTGGATCCTTCAGGAGAACTGCAGACCAGCATCTACAAGAAAGCAACACACACAGACTAGATACTAAATTATAGGAGCAATCATCCCAACACCCACGAATGGAGCTGCATCAGGACATAATTTAAATGAGCTACAACACACTGTAGCACCCAGGAACTACAAACAGCAGAAGAAAAATACCTATACAATGTATTCAAGAACAATGGGTACTCTATAAGCAGTCTGCCAATCCTAAAAACAACAAACCTAAACAAGAAGGCACAACACACCCAGAGACTCTAGCCACACAATCATACATCAAAGACATATCTGAGCTAATGACCAGACTACTCCGACCTCTTGGTATGGCAGCCCGCAAACCTACTTAAAAAAAAAGCTACTGATGAACCTAAAATGGACCCTGTATCAACAGCCAGCAAAATAAATGTCATATACAAAATACCCTGCAAGGGCTGCCACAAACATTACATTGGGCAGGCAGGCAGGAAACAAGCCAACAGGATACACGAGCACCAACTAGCCACCAAAAGACATAACCAACTATCACTAGTATCGATACACAGACGAAGGAGGACACCACTTCCACTGCGACAATACATCCGTCCTAGGACAGGCTAAACAAAGACCAGCACGGGAATTCCTAGAGGCCTGGTATTCAAACCACAACTCCATCAACAATTACATTGATTTGGACTCCATTTACCAACCTCTGAGAAAAAGGACCGGAAATGATATCATCCAACTTAACATACCAAGGCACACAAATAGAAGTCAGGACACAACACCAGCGCTTCAACGGACACTCACTGATAATGTTACCTAGCATGATGACAAAATGTCTGAGAACAAATTAGATTAGATTAGATTACTTACAGTGTGGAAACAGGCCCTTCGGCCCAACAAGTCCACAGCGACCCGCCAAAGCGCACCCACCCAGACCCATTCCCCTACATA
>NW_025194105.1:0-4024 GCF_004010195.1 Chiloscyllium plagiosum | reverse complement strand
AACATTGGCTGAGTTTCGAGGCTATGGACAAGACAAAAAGGGGTCACATGTCAGATATAACTGGCTGATTCAAGGGAATCCCTTCAGGAGCATCGGGGCTGTAGAAATACACTTAGGATGGAAATCAGGAATGTAATAAGGGGACACGAGGTTACACATGTAGAATGGCACTGAGCCCCACAGAGATCTGGTAAATCCCAGTCTCCATTCCTGACCTGTGCTGCCTCATCTCTCTGGAGTGGAGGATTCTGTTAGCTCATGATCTGGAATAGCTTCAAGAGTGAGAGACGCTGATAGAGGCAGCAATTAGACTCACACAGTAAGGGATACCACATGGAGAGGTACTGAGTCACATCACCAGAGTACCGGGTCAAACAATTGTGCAGGAAGAAAGGGTTTTGATTCATGTTGCACTGGGATATACAAACTGTGAGCAGGCGAAGTGATGGCCTATTGGCATTACTGTGTGACAATTTATCCAGAAACTCAGCAAGTGTTCTCTGGACACAGGTTCAAATCCCACCATTGCAAATCATTGAATGTGAAGTAAATGCATCAAAAACGATGTAAGTAAACACCTGCAAGTGAGTATTAAACAATTGCTGATGTTAAGAAAAATCCATCGGGTGCATTCCTGTCTTTAGTGAAGTGATCTAAGGTGGGACTGGGATATCACCAGTATTACAGAACAACAGCTGAGGGAGGGACAGGACAGGCAGCTCAATGTTCCAGGGAACAGATGCTGCAGGAAGGACAGAAGGGGAGCTGAGAGAGGAGGAGAGCTGCTGGTTCTGACTGGGTGAACCATCCCAGCAGGACTGAGAGAGGATATTCCTGCGGGACCGCCCAGTGACGCTGTGTCCGTGGGATTAATCAGTAACAATGGGTCTTCCCTTTCCTCTGATTGTTCTACAGACCCCGAGAGCCCCGCCCTCCTGCACCATGACCTACTCAAGATGGCGGCCCTCCGCTCCCTCTTCCCTCAAACAAATGGCGGCCGTGACCCTGGGCCGCTTCCCTGATCAGAGACCGCCACCTCCTCACCCGGGCCTGGAGGATCTTTTCCGAGTTATTTTTAACCTGTATCCGGGAATTGTGAAATCTCTCCGCTCCTTTCTCCCAGCGAGGCTCCCACACACCGGCTCTGAGCGCCGCTCTCTGAAGCCGATCGCAGCCGCTGCCGGAAAAAGCAGCTCCATGTCTCTCTCTCTCTCTCTGTCCTGACCAATATGACACTGCGCATGCTCCACATGGAAACCAAACTGCGCGTGCGTCTGAGGTTTCCGGTGAGTTTATAGAGAATATTCATAACTGCACAGGATCATGGGTGAAATATTTGTCATTAAAACTGTTTGTGTCGACTTAGAGACATAGAGTTGTCTAGTATGTGAGTAGATTGTTCGGTACAACTCAACCATACCGGCCAAGTATGTAAACTACCAGTCGTTCTGAATTTGAAAAGAAGTTTCTTACTCAATTTGTGCAAATCGATTGGAAATATGCACGTTATCGGATTTACATCACAACTATTTCTTAAAATCTCACATTGATTTATGAGAGAGGTTTAACACTCCACTATGTAGTGACAACGATCAATCCTGCAAAACAGTTTGCTTTCTGACCAATCCTGAAGCGTTCACTCCTGAGAATGCTTTGGCCCCTCTCCTCACTCACTCTAGTTGGAGGACCAAGCCGCTGCTTGGTCCTCCAGTTCCGCCCCTTCCACCCATTTGCAAAGTTGATTCGGGAGTGACTCAGTAGCTAAGCACTGGAAACATTAAGGGACAAGGGAAGTTAGAGTCGATGTCTTGTGATGCGGTGAAAATATCCCGAATCTTGGACTGGGATGCTGGCTTCAATTCACAGCGAGTGCAGGTGTGTCTAATAACAACTTTGAACAGGTTCATTCGGAAAAACATGGGAAGTCAGGAATAGAGTACAAACAATAGAAAATGCATACAATGTGGTGGGGTTTTCAATGCTTAGATGATTTTAGTCTTTACCAAGTGTTTCAGGGCCCCAGTGTGTCCCAGTACAGACTATTCCACTCCACCTAGTGCACAGCCAGATACCACGATTGTCGGGCAAAGTGTTGTTGTGGGATACAGAGGTGCTTTTCTGCAACTCCCTCGGTTTTGGAGGTGAAAATAGTTGAGAAGAAGCAGGGTTTTGTATGGAGTTACCTGTTCCCCTCCTGTTGCAGCAACTTGTTATTGCCCTGACTCGACCTCATACATTTTTGGTAGAGATCAGTGACATTTCGTAAGCCAACATAAAAGATCTGTCACTCTGTTTAAGACAGCGGAAATCTCTTGTAGCACAATAGTCAGAACAATACAGCGCAGAACAGGCCCTTCAGTCCTTGATGTCGCGCCGACCTGTGAGCTGTTCTCAGCTCGTCACCCTACACTATCCCAAAATCACCCATGTCCTTATCTAAGAATTGTTTAAATCTTCCTGATGTGGCTGAGTTGTCTATATTAGCAGCAGTACATTCCACAACCTTACCACTCTCTGAGTAAAGAACCTGCCTCTGACATCTGTTTAAAATCTATCACTCCTCATTTGTAGTTATGCCCCCTCGTGCATACTGACATCATCATCCTAGAAAAATACTTCCACTGTCTTTACTGTCTGAGCCTCTGATCATCTTGTATGTTTCAATCAAATCCCCTCTTAGCCTTCTTCTTTCCAAGAAGAACAGGTTCGAGTCTCTCAGCCTTTCCTCATAAGACCTTCCCTCCAGACTAGGCAATATCCTGGTTAATCTCCTCTGCACCTTTTCCAATTACTCCCGTCCTTCCCTAAATATGGGCACCAGAACTGCACACAATATTCCAAGTATGGCCGCACCAGCGTTTTGTATATTTGCAGCATGATATTGTGGCTCTGGAACTCAATTACTCCATGAATGAAACCTAACACACAGTATGCCGCCTTACCAGTACTATCCACCTGGGTGGCAACTTTCAGGAATCTATGTACATGGACTCCGACATCCCTCTGCACATCCACACTACCAAGAATCTTTCCATTGACCCAGTACTTTGCCTTCCTGTTATTCTTCTCAAAGTGCATCACCTCACGTTTAGCTGCATTGAACTCCATTTGCCACCTCTCAGCCCAATTCTGCAGTTTATCCAAGTCCCCCTGCAACCTGTAACACACTTCCACACTGTCCACTACTCCACCGATTTAGTGTCATCAGCAAATTTACTAATCCATCCACCTATGCATGCGTCTAAGTCATTTCTAAAAATTACAAACAGCAGTGGTCCCAAAACAGATATTTGTGGCACACCACTAGTAACTGGACTCCAGTTGAATATCTTCCATCAACCACCACTCGCTGCCTTCCTTTAGAAAGCCAGTTTCTAATCCAAACTGCTAAATCACCCTCATTTCCATGCCTCTGCATTTTCTCCAACAGCCTACCATGTGGAACCTTATCAAAGGCTTTACTGAAGTCCATGTATACCACGTCAACTGCCCTACCCTCATCTACATGCTTGGTCACCTTCTCAAAAAACTCAGAGGTTTGCGAGACATGACCTGCCCTTGACAAAATCATGTTGATTATCTGAAATCAAAATGGTGTTTGCAAGATGATTATAAATCTTATCTCTTATAATCCTTTCCAAAACCTTTCCTACAATAGAAGTCAGGCTCACTGGTGTATAATTACCTGGGTCATCTCTACTACCCTTCTTGAACAAAGGCACAACATTTAGAATTCTCCAGCCCTCTGGTACCAAACCTGTAGACAATGACGACTCAAATATGAATGCCAAATGCTCTGCTATCTCCTCCCTAGCTGCCCAGAGATTCCTCAGATAAATCCCATCTGACCCAGGGGACTTGTCTACTTTCACTCGTTCTAGAATTGATAACACCTGTTTGTAATTAATCTCGATCCTTTCTAGTCTAATATCACGTACCACATTCTTCTCCTCTACAACATTCTCTTTTCCCTGAGTGAAAACCGATGAGAAATGTTCGTTAGCATATCTCCGATCTCCACAGG
>NW_025194104.1:0-4024 GCF_004010195.1 Chiloscyllium plagiosum | reverse complement strand
GGATTGAAAGGATGATTCTTGGCAGTGAGGAGGAAAACAGGGCTCTTCGTATCCATGTCCACAGATCCTTAAAAAATGCCACCAAATTTGGTCGGGCTGTTGAGAAGACGTATCGTTTGTTGACTTTTATTTGCAGGGGGATTGAGTTTTCTAACCGCGAGGTTATGTTGCAGCTCTATAGAGTCCAGGCTAGATCGCACTTGGAATTTTGTGTTCACTTCTGGTCAGCTTATTATCAGAAAGATGTGGAAGCTTCAGAGTGGGTGCAAATGAGATTTTCCAGGATGCTGCCTGGACTGGAAGGGAGGGTTTTATCAAGAAACGTTGAGAGAGCTCGGGCTTTTTCACTGGAGTGAAGAAAGATGAGAGCTGACTTGATCGAGGTATACAAGATGTTGAGTGGCATAGATAGAGTGGATGACTCGTGATTGTTTTTACATTATGGAAATGTGTATCACGAGGAGGCACAATTTTAAGGTAATTGGTGGAAGGTTTAGTGGAGATGTCAGAGGTACATTCTTTTCTCAGAGTGGTGACTGTGTTGGATGCACTGCCAGCAGTGGTAGTAGAGTCAGATACATCAGGGACAGTTTATCAACTCTTGGATCATCACGTGGAATTAAGTACAATGAAGGTTATGTGAGTTATCCTGATCTTAGAGGAGGATAGAAGGCCAGTACGGCATCGAGGGCCGAATGGCTTATTTTGTGCAACACGGTTATGTGTTGCGTCACTTACCGATCACACTGCAATATCGTTCCAGGGAATTGGTGATCCATTACAGCAGATAAAGACGTCACTTGGTTTGGCAGAGTGAAGCAAAATGGATGTGTTGCGAAAACCAGCATTGAAACTGGTCAGATCCTCAAAATAACAATGTCTGAACGGAAATATTTCATTCAGGTACATGGGCCAGACCATCACAAGCTGGCCTTCTTTCGGACATCATCGTCCTTCAAAGTAAATCTGTCAAGATTATCAGGCATGTCTATCGTTCAATAACTCCTGCTGCCTCTCCTGGGTTATTGAACCAAGTTTGGAATTAAACAGTTTGGAAAAAACAAAAGAACTGATGATGCTGTAAATCAGAAACAAGAACATAAGTTGCGGGGAAAGCTCAGTCGGTCTGACAACATCATAAATCTTCAGGTCTGAAGAACAATTACTGGTTACGAAATGTTCACGCTGCTTTTTTCCCAACAGATGCTGGCAGACCTGTTGAATTTCACCAAGAATTTCTGTGCAGTCTTTCAGATCTCTGGTATCCGAAGTTCCTTGTTTAAGTAGACCTGATGTTGAACAATCCAAGTGGATATTGCATCAGGTGATAGTCTATTTCATCCATTGAGGCACATGTGAAGGGTCATAGGGTCATAAAATCCCCAAAACTGTGGAAATGGGTCTTTCATTCCATCAAGTCCACACCGACTCTCTGAACTGTATTCTGCCCAGTCTCAACCGTCATATCTTGTAACGCCATATTTTCCATGGCAAATCCATCAACCCTGCACATCCCTCAACATTATGGGCAAATTAGCGTGGCCAATCCACACAACCTGCACATCTTTGGACTGAAAGAGGAAACCGGAACACCCGGAGGTAACTCACATGGACACCATAGAAAATGTGCAGTCTCCATGCAATTAAATCAGTCTTAAATCAAAAACTAGGGATATGGGTAATTGGAAGGGTTTCGAGATGGACAACAAAAGTTTAGACCACAGTGTGAATCATATGCTGAACAACCTAATTTCAGTGCTGTAAAACATCTAAAATATGATGACAGAATACAACAGGATCTTGACCAGATGGGCCAATGAGCAGAGAAGTCAAAGATGGAGTTTAATTCAGATAAATGCGAGGTGCTGCATTTTGGGAAAGCAAATCTTAGCAGGATACACTTTATGGTAAGTTCCTAGAGAGTGTACCAGAACAAAGAGACCTTGGAGTGAAGGTTCATAGCTCCTTGATAATGTAGTCGCAGTTAGATAGGATAGTGAAGAAGGTGTTGGTATAGTTCCTTCTATTGGTCAGAGTATTGCGGACAGGAGTTTGGAGGTCATGTTGCAGCTGTACAAGACATTGGTTATGCCATTGTTGGAATATTGCGTGCAGTTCTGGTCTCCTTCCTATCGGAATGATGTTGTGAAACTCGACCAAATGTCCCAACCCAATCGAGTCCCACCTTCCAGCACCTGGCCCATATCCCTCCAAACCTTTCCTATTCATATACCCAGCAAATTCCTCTTAAAAATTGCAATTATATTAGCTTCCACCACTTCCTCGGGCAGATGATTCCAATGACATACCACCCACTCTTTGTGTGAAAAAGTTGCCATTAGATCTCTTCTATATCTTTCCCCTCTCACCCTAAAACTATGCCCTCTCGTTCTGGACTCTCCGACCACAGGGAAAAGATTTGCTCTATTTACCCTTTCCATGCCCCTCTTAAGTATGTAAACATCTATAAGGACTCCCTTCAGCCTCCGACGCTCGAGAGAAAACAGCCCAGCCTGTTCAGCCTCTCCTTTTCGCTCAAATCCTCCAACACTGGCAACATCCTTGTAAATCTTTTCTGAACCCTTTCAGGTTTTCCATGCTGTTCATAACTATGACAACATTACTCTATGACTCTATATTTCATTTCAATTTACCTTTCATTTTGATTCTGAGTATGATTGACCTCATGCTGATTGAAATATAGTCACAGGGTCATCGAGATGGACAGCATGGAAACAAACCCTTCTGTCCAACCCGTCCATGCCGACCGGTTATCCCAACCAAATCTAGTCCGAACTGCCAGCACCCGGCCCAAATCCTTTAAAACCCTTCCTATTCATATACCCATCCAAATGTCTCTTAAATTTTGCAATTATACCAGCCTCCGCCACATCTGCTGCCAGCTCATTCCATTCTGAAAATGTGTTGCAGGAAAGGCGCAGCAGGTCCTGCAGCATCCAAGGAGCAGGAGAATCGACGTTTCGTGCTTGAGTCCTTCTTCAGTGCTCATGCCCGAAACGTCGATTCTCCTGTTCCTTGGATGCTGCCTGACCTGCTGCGCGTTTCAAGCAACACATTTTCAGCTCTGATCTCCAGTATCTGCAGTCCTCACTTTCTGCCAGTTCCTTCCATGCATGTACCACCCTGTGCGTGAAAAAGATGCCCCTTAGGTCTCTTTTATATCTTTCCCCTCCCACCCTAAACCTATGCACTCTAGTTCTGGACTCCCCGACACCAGGGAAAAGACTTTGCCTATTGACCATATCCATGACCCTCATAATTTTGTGAAAAACTGTAAGGTCACCTCTCAGTCTCCAACGCTGCAGGGAAAACAGCCACAACCTGTTCAGTCTCTCCTGGTAGCTCAGATCCTCCAAACCTCGCAACATCCTTGTAAATCTTTTCGGGACCCTTTCAAGTTTCACAACATCTTTCCGATAGGAAGGAGACCAGAATTTCACGCAATATTCCAACAGTGGCCTAACCAATGTCCTGTACAGCCGCAACATGACCTCCCAACTCCTGCACTCAATACTCTGACCAATAAAGGAAAGCATACCAAACACCTTTTTCATTATCCTATCTACCCGCGACTCCACTTTCAAGGAGCTATGAATCTGCACTCCAAAGTCTCTTTGTTCATACAACACTCCCTAGGACCTTACCATTAAGTATATAAGTCCTGCTAAGATTTGCTTTTCAGAATTGCAGAACCTCGCATTTCTTTGAACTAAACTCCATCTGCCACTTCTCAGCCCATCTGGTCCAGATCCTGTTGTAATCTGAAGTAACCCTCTTCGCTCTCCACTACACCTCTAATCTTGGTGTCATCTGCAAACTGACTAACTGTACCTCTTATGCTCGCATCCAAATCAATTATGTAACTGACAAAAAGTAGAGGTCCCAGCACCGATCCTTGTGGCCCTCCACTGGTCACAGGCCTCCAGTCTGAAAACCAACCCTCCACCGTCTCCCTCTGTATTCTGCTTTCGAGCCAGTTCTGTATCCAAATGGCTACTTCTCC
>NW_025194103.1:0-4023 GCF_004010195.1 Chiloscyllium plagiosum | reverse complement strand
GACAGTGACAGAGTCCTCAGGATTATTCCCACTGCATTTGCTTTATGACTGCAAGTTTCCCTGGAGAAAGGTGGCTTTAAGTGGATTACAAGGCATTTCGCCAGAAAATGTGCACCGTTGCACTGAGCCGCGATATGAAATGGATACTGAGCTAAAATAGTCCCACACACTTCTCATGTGTAACTTTCAATAACACAAATCCCACCAGAACAATTCCTCCGCCTCCTGGGACCTGACAGGATAGCTCCCGGCAGACATTCCTCACTAAAAACAACGACCGTCGGCAAAATCTAAACACTTGCACTTCTCGTCTTGTTCTGTTTCTATTCCTGTCACACCTCCAGATTCCTCTGAAAGTCATATAGACTGATTCCACAAATATGCACCGTAACAGTTATTACCAATTGAGATGTCCTAATTAATACCATGACTGACAGAAAGATCAGGGGAGAGTGGCGTCGACCCCTTCCTCGCCGAGGGACATATTGCAAAGACTGTCCTGTAACTTCACAAACTGACCTCCTCGAAGCTGGCCATGGAACTGTCTTGCACAACAATACCCTTTGGCCCACTAAGTCTGCACCAGTCCAACACAATCCCCTGAACTGTTCTTATCCCATCTGGCGTACTTGGTTCGGAGGGGCTAACGTATTCAGTCATGGAAGTGTACAACTAAGTGGGTCTTACCTGCTCTGGAGTTTTCTGCCATTTCCATCCTGACAGGCGGTTCGTTGCAGATTCCTAATGTTCCTTATCTGAGTTATATGCATTTCACCTAATCCTGCGATTTGAATTTCAAACGAATGCAGAGAACAAACACTCTTCAAGTTCCCTCTTGGCTTTCAATCACCGTAAGCAAAATGCTGAACTGCATGAGGAATCCACAGTAGATTTAATACCAATCATTCAACCAATTGGCCACAACTGCCGAAGCGCGCTACTAAACTGGTTTCAAGTTCTCCCTGCCTGTGGAGCTGAGGGATAGGCAATCATTGTTCGGTTTGTTTGAATTAAATCACCACAGTTTCGACAGTGTTAAATGACAGGACATGTTTGGTCTGTATAAACAATCTCGATGGTTGAAATGGTCATTCAGTTAAAAAGAAATGGAGAGATTTCAGGAGAAACTAAACACTTCTGGCAGCATCTGGGGAGAGACAAATAGAGACAACGATTCAGAGCTTCTTCAGGAGTTTCTCAGAACGCTATGCTTTCTCACAGGGACTGCCAAACCTGCCGAGTTCCTTGAACAGTTTCTGTTTTTGTTTTGGATTCCGAGTGTCCACATCCCTTCACTTGCCATTCAACAATACAAAAACGCATTTGTGGTTCCTCACTGGATTTGGTTTCCGTTTGGATACATATCCCTGACCCGATTAAAAGCCCGAAAGTGCACAGCAAAGGAGTCAGATGGATACGAACAGCGACCGCTCCATGCGTGGGTACACCCTCTAAGTTAACAGCCAAACGAGAGGACTAATTGCTCCACAGAGATTGGGGAGCCCCTTGTTGTAGGCCCCTTGTAGGATCTCCAAAAGCAGACTGTCAATGAACTAAAGCTTTCGCCTGCCCTTCGCAGAATGAAAATTGCTATAAATTGATTTGAGGTTTCCTAAATGAATCCTGGGGCATTCATGTTGGACCATGGGAACAGACTGATCTCACGCTTTGCAGACACATACATGTCACCAAGATACAACTCTCCGAAAACTGGGAGCTTCTCCCTTCGCGCCTTATGAGGAACATTTTCCTGACCTCGGTAAAAACTCGGAACTGTTCGGCCAAAGAAAAAACAGATGGTGTGCGAGCAGCTGTCGCTCTGTTCCTGAGTCATGGGATAACAGCAACCTCTCAGTGATGAGCTGAATGCACTGACGAACGTCGCCGCAGAGACTGATAAGCCAACGGCGTCAATGATCCCCGAATGCAAGCTGCAGCCTGCTCCTCCCATATTGACAATCATCCTTAATTAGCATTACTTTTCCGAAATAAATCCCGTGAATTTCACGGTGAAGACATGGGAATAGTCTGATCCCACACTCTATAGACACACCCATCACACCGGAAACCAATTATCCTCCTACAGGAATCGTCTCACTTCCAGCCTTTCAGTGTCCTATCTGTTCCCGCGTTTACTAATTGCCCCGGAGCTGCGATGAGATTTGACATCCTGACGTGCAGGAACGTGAATCCTTCACTATCACAGATCATTTCATGTCCGGAGACAATCAGAGTCAAAGTACCGGCCTCCGAAAGAACGGAAAGATTTCTAAACTGTCTCTGCCTGTCGGCCAGTTCACTCTTCATTTTCCTCTGAATCCGCGTCCCAAGGAATAGCTAAAGATTCACAAAGCTCGAGTCTGCGATTTCTGTTTTGCTTGGTGACAGTTTTCCCACTTGACAAGTGGCAACATTTTCCCAGAATCTTTTCACAATCCTCTGCTTTGCACCATGTACAGAGATATATAAACCTCCTTTTTGGAGAGATTCCAGACTCTGGGAATGTTTTGTTTGGAGCTCATTGGATGATGCCTGACCTGCTGCGCTTTTCCAGCAACATATTTTCAAACTACTCAGGACACCTGGCAGTGGTCATTCGTGTCAAGTTGATCTTCATGAATGGGTATCGTGAGTTGTCTGTCCTTTATAATATTTCCTGCAGGCACTACGTGCAACATTGTTTGCCCAAATTTGTCCTGCATATGTTCGGTATTGGGTCGATTTTTTTTTTTTTGGTGAGTTGTTGTCAAACGTGGCTTTCGGTTTATGTTATCTCAGAACTCCGAGTGGTCAGAGGAGTCTGGCTGTACATGCCGAGTCATTTTTTTTTTTTACCTATAATGTACTTGGTGTGTTGGATAATGACATGTCCTCCTTGCGTTGTTTTTGGTAATGAATCTGCGGGAATATCTATTGTTTTAAAATATTTCTGGAAGATCCAGTAAACAACACAACCAGCTGTCCCGAGTAACAATGCACAGCGATGACGAGTTAAACAAATTCGACTGTGACAACACAAAAACAATTGGACCAGCTAAACAGAGTGCAGCCAGAGAATTTCTAGAATGACGAGACTAATCCAATGACTCCATCCAAAAACATGTTGATCTGGACCCAACATACTGGGACATGCAAAGAACGACAAGAACCAGCAACTGAAAGCTGTGGGAAGGAAATCAAACCAATTCAAAACGCCGCAGGACAACAGCGCTTCACACGAGTTTCATCTGCCTTGAGGATATCACCAAGAAAGGGGAGGAAACGGCTGCAAAACCAACTTCCCAAAACCACTGAAATTCCCCACACTATCTGCACCCTTCACCGGAACTACAGATCTTTACACAAACCTTGTAACCCTGAAACAGTCAGAACCGCCC
The DNA here is from genome assembly GCF_004010195.1 of Chiloscyllium plagiosum. NCBI lineage: Eukaryota > Metazoa > Chordata > Chondrichthyes > Orectolobiformes > Hemiscylliidae > Chiloscyllium > Chiloscyllium plagiosum. Next base: position 646 of record NW_025194103.1, on the reverse strand, counting down.
CAGCGGGAATATGAACCCTGACCTCCCACGTGACAACTAAGGTTACTAAATGCCACACGATGGATAAAGTGAGGTCTGCAGACGCTGGAGATCAAAGCTGAAACTTTATTGCTGGAACAGCACAGCAGGTCAGGCAGCATCTAGGGAACAGAAGATTCGACGTTTCGGGCACATTCCTGAAGAAGGGCATGTGCCCGAAACGTCGAATCTTCTGTTCCCTAGATGCTGCCTGACCTGCTGTGCTGTTCCAGCAATAAAGTTTCAGCCACACGATGGATGTCAGAGCTAACTGAGCCTGCAAGCTACTTGAGCATGCTCTTGTCAATAACACCTGCTTGATTATCCTTATCCCATTTTCCATCATTTAACGTTGTATGCCTAAAGCATTACAAATGCACAGTTAAACATCTCTGAAGGTTATTAGAATTTCTGCCGCTCTGACACATAGAGACAGTGATGTCCAGATTCCAACCACTTGCTGGCTGATAAATTTTTTTTTTATTTACAGCTACTCGAACTTTTATGACTCTGATCTTAAATCTATGGCTACCTTTTGATTGATCCCTCCATCATAGAGAAATCTTTCATTAAATTTTCCCAATCCATGCCGCTCATTATTTCCTACATCTCAATACAGTCTCCTCTC
>NW_025194102.1:3001-4022 GCF_004010195.1 Chiloscyllium plagiosum | reverse complement strand
TCCCACACGCTTTGAGGTGATTTGGGAAATGTATGTGGAAAACCCAGGCACGGGTATAAACGAGGACCGTCATCTCTCTTTACAGACCTTCCCCTATCTGCAACTTATGCTTCATTTGTTGGTCATGTTGTAGACCCAAATGCACTGTGAATACAGCCCCTATACCTCACCCAGAGATGGCTCACAGAATCCTCTGGTCTCCCTGACTGCAATATGAAATAACAGAGCATTCATGAAAATAACACCCATTAACTTTTCAATAACAAAATGTGAGAATATCTGAAACAGGGGCAGGTCGTTCACTCCCCGAGCCTGCCTTGTCCTTCACTAAGATCATGGCTGACCTGCTCTCGGTCTGAAATCCTCTTTGCTGCCCAATTCCTCATAGTCCTCACCTCTCTGACAGATCAATATCCAGCTAACTCCTCTTCAAATAATTTCAGTCATCTCGCTCCCAGAAGACTCTTGAGAAGAGAAATCCTGACATTCAATCCCATCTGTTTGAAGAAAACACTTGCTGCTCCTATATCATGGTTTATTGATGTGAACAAAAGAGGTTGACACAAGGGTTCAGGTAAAATGATTGGCCCCAATATCAAGGCTGTGATTGACTTCTGTTGACATCAATGAGCTTAACAAAACTGGACATAGTGGGAATCAGAGTAAACTGTCCTGTGTTTGGAGTCAAACATGGCGCAAAAGAAGGTGTTCATCATCTCAGTCCTGGGTCACCTCTGTGCGAGATCCCCTTCACAAACATCTTCAGCTGTTTCATCAATATCTCCCCGCCCCCACCCTCCCCACCATAAGATCAGAAGTGGGGATGGTCACTGGAGATTCCAGAATGTTCAGAACATTTTGTCCCCCGTCAGCTCCTGAACAGGTCAGTGTCCATGTGCAGCAAGACCCGGATACCACTCAGGCTTGTGCTGTTAAAGTGTCTGTAACATTCATGTAACAGCACTGCCTGACACTGCACATTGCCACAGTAAAACAAGAGTTCATTCAGCACCTCACGCTG
>NW_025194102.1:0-2028 GCF_004010195.1 Chiloscyllium plagiosum | reverse complement strand
ACCCTATGATCTGCCTGGCCATGCTTACTATGACCTGCCCCCACTGCTCATAAATAAAGTGTTCCCCTGTACTGAGATACACGTGGCAATAAATCAAACCAATCAATCCTGGGCCAAGTATGGATTTTCTCACCCTATCAATGTGTCTTGTGGATATAAGTGTTCGCTGCCACTCCTCGTGTTTCTGCGTCACCATTTCTGCGTCTCTCACAGCTCTACACGTTAAACACTTAGTTTCTTTACTCTATCCTCATGTTGCCATTACCCGTGTCTGTGGTAAGGAGATCATTCCTTACAAAGGAGATTAAATCTGTACAGAGTGCCCTAAATGCTCTCTCAGCAAGGCTCTACAACAGCAGGAAGATGGCTTTACTTATGTACTCGAATCATCGAACAATGAAGGAAAGCACACCATTGACTGCACCAATTACTTACACAGGGTTTGATTCGGAGCATACTTATGTACTCGAATCATCTTACAATGAAGGAAAGCACACCATTGACTGCACCAATTACTTACACAGTGTTTGATTCGGAGCAGTCAGCATAGACTTGTGAGTGGGAGATCATGCTTCCCAAATTTGTTAGAGTTCTTTGATGAAGTGACCAGAAAGGTTGATAAGGACAGAGCGGTAGACATAGTCTCTGTAGATTTCAGTATGTCCTTTGATAAGGTCCCACACGGCAGACTGCTCTGGAAGTTTCCATCACGTGGAATGCTGGGGGATCTTGCCAATTTGATACACAGTTGGTTTGATGGTAGAAAGCAGAGGGTTTAGTGGAAGGATGCTTGTCAGACTGGAGGCTGGGTCCATTGTTGTTTGTTATCTATGAATTGGTTGAGAATGTACAAGTTATGATGAGTAAGTTTACAGATGACACTAAAGTAAGTGGGAGCATGGTCAGTGAGGAGGTTTATCAGAAATTGCAGCAGGACCTTAATCAGGTGGGGAAGTGGGCCGAGAAATGGCAAATGGAATTTAATATAGATGCGTGATGCCTTATATTTTGGGAACTCAAAGCAAGGTAGGAGTTTCATGGTAAATGGGAGGATCTTCAAGGGTGTAGTGGGCAGAGAGACCTTGGAGTTCAGCTGCAAGGTTCTCTGAGAGTGGAGTCACAGGTAGACAGGGCAGTGAAGAAAGCTTTTGGCACATTGGCCTTCATCAGGTGGGACATTTTTGATAGAAGTTGGGAATTTATGTTGCAGTTACACAGGACTTTGGTAAGGCCACACTTGGAGTATTGTGTTCAGTTTGGACACGTTGTTATAGCGAGGATATTATTAAATTAGAAAGAGTGCAGAAGAAATTTTCAAGGACGTTGCCAGGATCCAATGGTCTGAGTTATAGGGAGGGGTTGGACAAGCTGGGACCTTTTCTTTAGCATGTAGGAGTCTGACGGAGTTCTTATAGAGCTGAATAAGATCACAGTGGTAGGGTTAATGCTCTCAGTCTTTTTCCAAGCTTTAGAGAATTGAGAAAGAGAGACGATCAGTTTAAGGTTAAAGGGGAAGGATTAAAAGGGAATCTGAGGGACCACTTATTTACAGAAATGGCTGGTGTACGGATGAGCTGCCAGCAAATGTGGTTGGGGGGTACATTAACAACATTTCAAACGCATTTGGATAAATACGTGAATAGGAATGGACTGGACGGATATGGGCCAACTGCAGGGAATTGGGGTTAGCGTGGATGGACATTTACAAGATGGAGTCGAACCCTTCTGTTAATTAAAAACAAACACCCAGAAAAGCTCGCCTCATCTTGGAATCTGTTAAAATATGAGTGACACAGATCTCCTACATTCCACGATTTATACAAAAATTAACAAGTTAGTTTCTTAACTTTAATAGTGAACACTAAACAACAACTATTCACAAATACAAGCCTCTCTTTTCTTAGCTACATCCTATCTGACTCCGACTCTGTAAAAATATTCTGTTCCAACAGCCCACATATTAAACATTACAACCTCAAGACCACACCGTCTATGTCTTCCCCGCTGTGTTCACTCTTCCAGCAGTTA
>NW_025194101.1:0-4021 GCF_004010195.1 Chiloscyllium plagiosum | reverse complement strand
GTGCAGTGGAGGCCGGGATGCGAAATGTCTTCAGGCAGAGATTGATAAATTCTTGATGTCACAAGGAATTAAGGGCTACGGGGAGAATGCAGGTAAGTGGAGTTGAAATGCCCATCAGCCATGATTAAATGGCGGAGTGGACTCGATGGGCTGAATGGCCTTACTACCCCTCCTATGTCTTATGGTCTTATGGTGTAACTGTTAGTGGATTGGAGCTAGTATATGTACATGTTTCTAGAATGGGACAGCTGGCAGGAAACAGTGAACTGAAATAAACAGATTCGTGAAGCAACAGCCTGACATTTCCTGTAAGGTATGATTCTGTGAGCATGAAAATATCCCAGATAGCTCATCACCTTCCTCGGATATCTCCTGTCTCACCAGCAGGACAGACACAGCAGAAGTGGCGGCACAGTGGGATACAGTTGGAAGGATATTGCTCTGGGAGTCCTCAACAGTGTCTCTGTATCCCATGAAGTCTCATGGCATTAGTTTGCACATGGGAAAGGAAACCTCCTGCTGATTACCATGTACTAGCCTCTCTCAACTGATGAAAACGAAGCATTGAGGGTAGCACGGACGCAAGATGCACTCTGGGTGGAGGATTTCAACGTCCACCTCCAAGATTATCTCAGTTACAGCATTACTGATCGAGCTGGCCTGGTCCTAAAGGATATAACTGCTAGACTGGTTCTGCGGCAGGTGGTGAAGGAACCAAAAAGAGGAATATACATACTTGACCACAGCCTTACTATTCTGCCAGTTGCAGAAGTAACTGTCCATGACAGTATCGGTAAGAGTGACCACCGCATAGTCATTGTGGAGACAAAGTCACACCTGCATATTGAGAATTACCTCCACCATTGTGGGTGCTACAATCACGGTGCAAAATAGGGCAGAATTCGAACAGATCTTGCAGCTCAAGTCTGGGTGTCCATAAGGTGTTGTGGTACATCAATAGCAGCAGAAGAAGCAGCAGCCACACAACCTCATGGCCTGGCATATACCCCTCGCAACAATTACCAACAATCCACAGGATCAACATTGGTACAATGGAGTGTGCAGGATGGCAGGAGCAGCATCAGGCAAACCTGAAAATGAGGTTTCAGCCTGTTGAAGCCACCAAACAGGACCATTGTGTGCCAAACAGCATAAACAGTAAGTGATAGACAGAGCTTAGTGATCACACAAGCAAAGGATCAGATCTAAGCTCTGCAGTCCTTTGATACCTAGTTGAGAAATGTTGGGGACAATTTAACAATTCACTGGAGGAAGAGAATCCACAAATAACCCCTTCCTCCATGATGGAAGAGCCCAGCACTTCAGTGTATAAGATAAGGCTGATGCATTCGCAACAATCTTCAGTCAGAAGTGCTGAGTCGATGATCCATTTCAGCCTCCGCCAGTTGTCCCCAGCGATTTAGTTACCAGTCATCAACCAATTTGATTCAGTCCACGCGATATCCAGAAACGGTTGGAGATACTGGATACTCCAAAGGTTCCATACTCTGACAACATTTTGGCAATAGTACTGAAAACGTGTGCTCCATAACTTGCCACTCCCCTAGCCAAACTGTTTCAATACAGTTACAATGGATTTTCCCGATTATGTGGAAAACTACACCAAGTATCTCCTGTATAAAAAAAAAGCAGAACCAATCCAATCTGGCCAATTACCATCCCATAAGTCTACTTTCGATCATTAGTGAAGTGGCGGGAGGTCTCAGTGCTTTTCAGCAGCGCTTGCTCAGCAATATCCTGGTCAATGATGCCCAGGTTGGGCTCCACCAGGGCCACTCAGCTCCTGACCTCATTACCTTGGTGAATTACAGAGTTGGGGCGAGAGTGACAGTCCCAGAAAATAAGGCTGCCTTCGACCAAGTGAGGAATCAAGGGGCTTTAGCAAAACTGGAATCAATGGGTATGGGGGCAAACACCCCGCTGGTTAGAATCATACCTGACACGAAGGAAGATGCTCATGGTTGATGAAGGTCAGTCAACCCAGCTCCAGGAAAAGTCTGTGGAAGTCCCTCGGGCAGTGGTCTCGGCCAAAAACGTCTTTAGGGCTGCTTCATCAATTACCTTCCCTACATTTTAAGGCCAGAATTGGGGATTGTCGTCAATGATTGTACAATGTTCTGCAACATTTGTGGCTCCTCAGATACTGAAGCAGTCCATGTTCACATGCAACAAGATCTGGACAGTAACCAGGCTGACAAGTGGCAAGTAATATACAGGCCACACAAATGCCAGACCGTGACCATCACCTATAAAATACAAGCTAACCTGCCCCTTGGCATTCAATGGTGTTACTATCACCTAATCCCCATGTATCAAAATCCTGGTGGGTAATCATTCCTCAGAAACTCACTGGACTCGCCACACAAACACAGTAACTACAAGAGCCAGTCAGAAGCTAGGAATACTGCGGCGAGTAACTCACATCCTGACTTCCAATGTCTGTCCATCATCTAAAATGCATAAGTCAGAGTGCGATGGAAGACTCCCAATTTGCCTGGATGAGTGCAGCCCCAACAACACTCAAGAAGCCTTATACCATCCAGGAAAAAGCAGCCAGTTTGACTTTCCCTTTATCCATCATGCTCCACCATCAACGCTCAGCAGCAGCAGCAGTGTTTTACTATCTACATGCTGCAATGAAATGATTCACCAAAGATCCTTAGAGACCACCTTCCTAACTCACGACCATGTCTACCTAGAAGGACAAGGGCTGCAGATGTATGGGAATACCATCATCCTCAGGTTCCTTCCAAGCAATTCACCATCCTGACTTAGAAATATATCACCGCTCCTTCGCAGTCACTGGATCAGAATCCAGGGACTCCCTCCCTAATGGCATTGGAGGTCAACCACAGCAGGTGGACTGCAGCGTTCAACAAGGCAGTTCACCACCACCTTCTCAAGGGTAACTAGGGGCAGGCAATAAATGCTGGCCCAGCCGGTGACTCCTAGATTCACGAAATAAATAAATACAAATTAACAGAGGACGGTTGCTGTGGTGTCGTAGGGATCGGTGCTTGGGGCCCAGCTGTTGACAATGCCCTTTAAATATTTAGTTGCTGGAATCAGATACAATATATCCCAGCCTGCTGACAGCACTAACGGATGTGGGATTGTGAGTGGGTGAGGAGGATATAAAAAAGCACCGAGAAGACTAAGACAAGTGGAGTGAATGGGTAAATACGTGACAGATAGAAAACAATGAGGATAGAGATGATGGTGTGCTCTTTGGTGGAAACGATAAATTGGCAGCCTACCATTTGAAAGGGATTGGTTGAAAGATGTTGATCTACAAAGGGACGTATGTTCCTTTTTGTTGTTTCTTTCTGCATAAACCTCTGAGGCCCATGCAGTGCAGTGTGTTCTGTAACTAGAAGTCAACACTGGGCATGGCGTTGGCACGCTGACCAGTGTACATAGACCAACCAAGTGGGGAGCTATAACACAGAAAAGAATCTGCATCTCCTTGGACACCAGTCGCTGAAAGCAATATTTCAGAAACAGAAAGCAGTGAGGAAGATAAATGGTGTGTTGACCTTCAAATGTATTTCAGGGGGATGTGAGACCAGGAGAAAGGGTGTCTTACTGCAGCTGTGCAGGGCCTTGGTGAGATATCATCTCGAAAATTGTGTAGTATTGTGTGCAGTTTTGGTATCCTTACCTAATAAAGGACAAACCTGACATTGAGGGAGAGCAGTGAAGGATGACCAGACTGGTCTCTGGGTTGACGGGCTTGTTGTGGGAGCAGAGTTTGGGAGACTGGGCCAGTATTCCATGGGGTTAAAGAAAATGAGTTTCGATCTCAGTGAAATAGACAGAACTCTGACAGGGTGAGACAGATTGGAAGCAGGGATGATAATTCCCCTACCTGGGTCATCTAAAACAAGGGGCCATAGTATTAGGTACAGGAAGGTCACTCTGCATTGAGATGAGAATAACTGGCTTCTCTCACTGACTGGGGAACCTCGGGAATTCTCTCGCACCTGGAAACCAAGACACT
>NW_025194100.1:0-4021 GCF_004010195.1 Chiloscyllium plagiosum | reverse complement strand
GAGGAGGTTGAACAGTTCATCCACTACACTAACAATCCATCTTCCGCAACTACACTGGAATAAAAGAAAAAGGAATGCACCAATCACTTCCTCATAAAGATTTCATGCTCGAACCGTCGTCTCTGCTGCTCCTCGGATGCTACCTGATCTGCTGTGCTTTTCCAGCACCACACTTTTCGACTCTGATCTCCATCAACTGCAGTCCTCACTTTCTCCATGACTGAGGGCTGTCCTCTTTGCACACTGAGGTGGGAATCAACCATCATAAACTCATTGTATGTGGAGCTGACTGATCAGTTCTGGAAAATTGCACTTGATGAATACATTTTTTACAAAAAAATTACAATTCAACAAATATTCATTCAGTCCCAGAGTTACAATTTTGGTTCATGGTTTGGGCAGCCTGATAACAAATAGTGAATGATTGAAGAGCTCTGATACACAGAGTATTCCAGGTGTTATATTCCAGCTTACGTTAATACTGGCAGTATTATCAGACAGACTGTTGTGATAATGGCATGAGTTGACGTGTGGAGGTGGAACGTTTTTGCCATCACAGAGACATGTTTGAGAGAGGTCAGGGCTAACAACTCGATATTATGTTGTACTGGAACTATAGGCAGGACAGGATAGGGTGTTAAAGAGGAGGTGGTGCTGCATTATTAATTAAGGAACAGTTACTGCAGTGAGGAGGGACGATACCTTGGACATGTCTTCAAATGAGGCTTTATGGGTCGATGTTATGGTCCAAACGATGACAGAAACACTGCTGGGGATATTTTATAAAGCCCCAGAAAGATGGAAATGCAGGAGCAAATATATAACCAATTCACTGAGATGTGTAAAAACCAAGTCACTGAGGTGTGAAGGAAAGCAAGTTCGAAGATGTTACAGAGATAGCAAAGAAAGTCTGTAGATGTTAAAGAGACAGGAAAGCACGACCAGAGATGTGACAGAGATAGGAAAGCAAGGCAGGAGATGTTACAGAGATAAGAAAGCAAGGCTGAAGATGTTACAGAGATAGGAAAGAAAGGTTGCTGCTGGTGCAGAGATAGGAAAGCAAGGCTGGAGATGTTACGGAGAAAGAAGAAAGCAAGGCTGGAGATGTTACGGAGAGAGAAGAAAGCAAGGCTGGATATGTTACAGAGATGGGAATGCAAGGCTGGAGATGTTACATAGATAGGAAAGCAGGATCTAATTGGAAAGCAATGCTGGCGATATCACAGCGATAGAAAAGCAAGGCTGGAGATGTTACATAGAGAGGAAAGCAAGGATTGAGATGTTGCAGAGATAGGAAAGCAAGGCTGGAGATGATACAGAGATAGAAAAGCAAGGCTGGATATGTTACAGAGATACGAATGAAAGGCTGGAGATGTTACAGAGAGAGGAAAACAAGGTTCTAGATGTTACAGTGATAGGAAACCAAGGCTGGAGATGTTACAGAGAGAGGATTGAAAGGATGGAAATGTTACAGAGAGAAACGAAAGCAAGGCTGGAAATGTTACAGAGATAGGAAAACAAGACTGGAGGTATTCCAGAAATAGTGTGGCCTGTGCATGCTAGAATAGGTTAGTGAGATATCTTTGAACTCAGTCACAGGAGATGGGGAATGGTGAACCAGCCGGAGTTTAGAGAGATAGGGACTGGTGAAGGGGCTGGCGGAGTTTACAGTGATAAATGGGGCTGGAGCATGATATAAAGGTTGTAGTGATACGAAGGGTCATTGAGATACAAATGGATGTAGTGGTTGGATGAGATGGTAGGGAAAGATACAGAGATACAGGTAGATAGTTTAAAAATAGAATCGTGCAATGTCTTAATAGAGAAAATGTTGTAGAAATCTGTGGAATAGTCAAGGCATTTGGAGGAACTGAAGGAGTGAGACCTTGGACTGTCCAATCACAAGAGTTATAGAGTGAGTGTCATACGGTACAGAAGAGGCCCTTCGATTGATAGTAATAAAAATGGAAAAGCCCTGCAGACACTGGATACTGGAAATCCCTCCTTCCTAACGTCTGGCAGCTAGGGCAAAATGTGGGAGTGGCGTTCTACAGACTCCTCAAGCAACAATGTGACATAACGAAGCCTCACGTGTCAGATCAAACACAAACACGGAAACCTCCTGCTGACTCCCTTCCCTCAGCTGATGGATCAATGTCCCTCTACATTGAACACTTGGAGGACGCACTGACAGAATGAATGCGCTGGAGAATGTATAATGGGTGGGCTATTTCAAAATCACAACCAAGAGGTGCTCAGCAGCAGGCAGCATTATTGATCAAGATGGTCGGGTCCAAAAGAACATAGCTGCGAGACTGGGTCTGCACTGGTTCGGGAGGGAACGACTGACTGGCAGAAACATACTTGACCTCATCTTCACCACGGCTGCAGAGACGTTGATCGATGACCAAATTGGAAACAATGACTATCACACACAGTATTTCTGGAGACAAAGACCCATTGTGAATAGTGTGAGTGTGCACACGCGTGAGCGCACATGTGAGAGTTACTATCACCATGCTGAACGGGACAGACTTCGAAGAGATCTAGAACTCAGCACTGGCCTGTGAGAGGTGGTTTGGGTCATTAACAACAGCAGCAGAATAGTACTCCAGCACAATTTTAACTGTCACTGCCTGGCATATGCTCCACTTTACTCTGACCATCAGGCCAGGCGATAAACCCTTGTTCAATGGAGAATATAGGAGGGCTAGCCAAGAGCAGCACCAGGTATATCTCAAAATGAGGTAACGTTACCAAACACGACAACTTACTCACCAAATAGCATAAACAACTAGTGGCACACAGCTTTAACCAACAATTCTGAACTAATCTCCGCAATCCTGTCACATGCAGCCAGGTTGAATGGTGGTGTCAATCAAACAACTCACTGGAGGAGGAGGATCCCCACATATCACCTTCCTCAATGATGGAAGAGCCCAACACAACAATAGAAAAGCTAAGGCTGAAACGACCACAACAATGTTGAGACAGAAGTATCGATAGGATGATCTATTTTAGTCTCCTCCAGATTGCAGTCTTCAGCTAATTCGATTCACTGTGTGTGGTAGTTCCAAACGACTGGAGGGATAGGGAATGCAAAGGCTGTGGGTCCTGATAACATTCCATTCAAGCTGTACCTGCGGGCTACAGCGCTGACACCGACCTGTCAAGATGGGAAACCATCCAGGTGTGTTCTGTACACACACAGACAAAACATCAGACAATCAATGACTGCCCCATTGCTTTCATCACTATCATTAATAAAGGGTTGGAAGAGGTCACCTACAGTGGGATCGAGCAGCACTTCCTCAGCACCAACGTGTTCACTGAAACTCAGTTTGGGTTCTCATTCCTTGGGCTCATTGAAGCCTTGGTTTAACGATGTACAACAAGAGACCACGCAGCTGAATTTTAGAGGTGAGCCAACAGTGACTGCACTTAACATCATCATAACTGCATTTAACCAAGTGTTGTATCCAGGATTAACGGCAAAACTGGAGCAAATAGGAATCGTTCAATGTGGAGGGACATTGATCCATCAGCTGAGGGAAGGGAGTCAGCAGGAGGTTTCCGTGTTTGTGTTTGATCTGACACGTGAGGCTTCGTTATGTCACATTGTTGCTTGAGGAGTCTGTAGAACGCCACTCCCACATTTTGCCCTAGCTGCCAGACGTTAGGAAGGAGGGATTTCCAGTATCCAGTGTCTGCAGGGCTTTTCCATTTTTATTACTATCAATCGCAGGGCCTCTTCTGTACCGTATGACACTGGCTGAAGTTATACCTGGTACAAAGGAAGGTGGCTGGGGTTGGAGGAGAGCAGCTATCTCAGCTCTACAGCAGTTCTCCATGGGAGGGGTTTTTGTGTAAGCCTGTAGATCAGAAATGGAAAGGTAAGGCACCATACTCCTATGGGATGATAGGGCTGCTCTCTCGTTAGACACAGGCAACTAGCGGTAGTTTAACTGGACAGTCATCATGCCTCAAATGAGGGAGAGGTTGAGTAGGACAGCCCTTTTCA
>NW_025194099.1:2697-4021 GCF_004010195.1 Chiloscyllium plagiosum | reverse complement strand
TGGACAATGGAATACAGACAGGAAAGTGGGACTTAGACCACAACGTGATCGTCCACAATCTTAGTGCCTGGTGGAGCAGTTTCATATTGTTGAACGACCTAATCGTGCTCCTGAGTGCGAAGCTCCATTGTTCCATTCAGCCCTTCCAACCTGCGAGACAGGAGCAGTTGGAGGCCACCTACTGTATCACCTGGTGCACAGAAACAGGGAAGACCATTCAGAGATATTTCAGTGATTTAGCTCCACAGACTCTGTGGAATAGAGAATTCCTGACATTCACTCCCCTCTGTTTGAAGAAACCACTGGTCTGCTCATACACCATGACCCATTGATATTTGAGCGATAGAGGTGAATTCAAAGGCTTAGCGAAGAGTGACTTGCCCTGGTATCAGGGCAGTATTTAACTGAGGTTAACATAAAGGATCCTGATAAAAATCGCACTTCACGAGAGTCCATTGCAAACTCTCAGTTGTTTGGAGTCATTCACAGCACAAGATGTTTACCATCATTGGGCATTGATCATCTCAGCTGTGGGGCATTACTGCAGGAGATCCTCAGTGTAGCTCCCTCAGCCCAGGCATCTCCAGTTTGTCACGGGTAATCCCTGCAGTGTGGAAGCATGCCATCCAGCCCATGGGATTCACACTGATCAGAAGTGGGGATATTCACTCCAGGTTACACAATGTTCAGAAAACTTCGTCATCCCTCAGGTCCTAAAGCAGTCTGTGTCCATGCACAACAGGATCTGGACAGCATTCAAGCCTGTGCTGTTAAACTGTCCATAACATTTATGTAACAGCGCTGCCAGACACTGCACATTTCGACAGTGATCGAAAGAGTTCACTCTGCATCTCAATCTGGCTTCACAAGAATGTGGAAAAGTCATTCAGCCCAAAAACACTATTGTGTAAAAAGAGGGACAGCCCATTCAGTCCCTCATGCCCGCTACACAGGAAGACAAGCAGTCTGTTCAACACTACACGTCACTTACACATGATACGAAAGAGACAATTTCACACTCAGAGTCATTTATAAGGGACCAGGAAGTGGTCATTCTGCTTCTCAAGTCACTAACGCAGGAACTGGAAGGTTTCAGAGATGGTCCAACATCACAAACAAATGGAGCAGGGACTGAACTGCTCTGCTTTGTTCCTCGTGTCTTTATTACTCATAGTAGATATGTGTTACTTTAACATTGTTTTCTGTGAGTAGGAATGAAGACAATTTTTTCACCAGATTCAAAGACATCTTCGATCGCTGACAGAGAAGACCCATGTTCTCCCTGGAAGTCAGAAGCTGCTGGGGAATGGCTAATTGTTCCAGA
>NW_025194099.1:0-2009 GCF_004010195.1 Chiloscyllium plagiosum | reverse complement strand
CATACACACCCCATAGACACACACACTCCCACATTCACACAGGCACCCCCTCACAGACCTAAGACACTCTGCACTACACACACACACACTTTCTCACACTCACAACCCCCACCCCAGACAGACAGACAGACACACACACACACAGACAAAGACCCACATGCACACATATATTTTGTGGGGTGAATTTGTACTTGCAGAGTTACATTGTACTTTGGTCAAAAATTGCATGCATTCATGTAGAACTCTGAACTCAAAACATGCATGAATTTATGTAAAACTCCATAATCTCTCTTTTTAGATTAGAATCAATCTAAACATCAGGTCATAGACAGAGAACACAGGGGACTAACACCTTCAACATACCTCGGATGCTGCCTGAACTGCTGTGCTCTTCCAGCACCATTGATCCAGAACCTTCAACATATTGTCTAGCTATCACTCAATGTTACAGCTAACCTGAGAATGCAACTTTAAAAATAAGTTTTGTGATTTACACATGAAAGAAGTGAAACTATTACTGTAGTCCAACAGATGAAAGGCTTAACAGACAGTCAATTTTTCAATGTATAATTTCAGTTACATCATACTGTAAGAAGCGTCGCTCCGAAAGCAAGTGTGCTTCCAATTAAACCTGTTGGACTATAACCTGGTGTTGTGTGGTTTTTCACTTTAAACAGGGTCATATCTAGATTGACGTGATATTCAGGAATGTGGGGAAAGGGGTTATGTTAGAAGAATGTCCTTTTTATTTTCCTTCTACTTCATCATCAGCAGTCCCTTTGCTTGCTTTTAATTTCTCTCTCTCTCTCTTTCTCTCTCTTGCTGACATTTCTCCATCCATTCAACTAACTTCCCCCTCACTCATCCAACTATGTGATATAAATAATATTATTTCTCGGTTGCTTTCAGTGTTGATGTAGGGTCACTAGACTTGAAACTTTATCTCTTTTCCTGTGACAGACGCTGCCATATTCGCTGAGATTCTGCAACATCTTCAGACACTGGAGCATTTTATTTCAAATCTCCAGCATCCACAGTTCATAAGTTTATTTAATGTTGTCGTTTCACGGGATGTCAGCATCACAGGCAAGGGCAGCTTCTGTTGTCCATCACTAGCTGCCCTTGACTGTGAGGTCATTTGTCAAGACAATATTGAGCCAACCATGTGGTCGTGCGTCTGAAATCACACTTCGTTTCTTTACCAAACACTGTAAGTGAAATAATGAAAGAAATCCTAATGGTTTATCGTTGCCATTAATAAAATGGGATTTCATTCCAATTTTTGTCATTCGAATTTAAGTTCTGTCAGTGGCTGTGATAGGATTTGAAACAATGCCATTTAGGTTATTACCTGTGCCTCTCAATGACCCGTCCAGTGAAGTCATTACTCTGACATGGGGTCCCTATTATGAAATAGCTGGAGAAGCAAGAACAAGTATGTGTTCAAGTTACTTGCAATTGGACGAGAGCTCAGAAGAGAACTGGAGCCGTAAAAGCTGAAGTTAACACAGGGACAGATGACGGCTAATTCAAGAACAGCACTGAGGCAGAGTTGGAGACTGGGGTTATTATGGAGGTGGGTGAAGGCAGGTTTGATGGCAGAGAAAATATAGAGAAGCAGTTCAAGGAAAAGGGAAGACCCACGGATCTGAAGAATTTTCTTCCTTCTTAGATTTTTATGAGTGAGGAATCTGAAATTGATGGAAATTAAGTGGAGTTTGTGACTGAAACTGAAGATGCATATGTTAAATATACATAACTGAAATAGCAATAACCTTCAACATCGTTTATAGAATTGACAGAGATAGGTTTACCGGGAACACCAATAATAGCGAAGATGGGATAGTAACCAGCTTGAATAATCATCAGTACGACTTCTATCTGCAACTCTAACCATGCCCAATCCTGAGAAAGCAAGTAAAGACGATCGGATAAACTCCTGTCCATTGTTGGAACACTCCAGTCTAAAGCATTCGGATTCTGATCCATTGTTGGAATATTCCAGTCTA
>NW_025194098.1:0-4020 GCF_004010195.1 Chiloscyllium plagiosum | reverse complement strand
TAACTGTGTCATTTTATTTTGGCAACTGCAATTCGTGGGGTGCCATTGATTTCAGTTCTCATGTCTCATACATTTGCGATCGATGGAAGTACTGTACTTGGTTGATGGGATAGAAAATGCGATGCCACATTTTCAGATGACACTAACATTGGTAGGAAATTACTTTGGAATGATGATGCAAGAGATTTAAAACTATATGGATAGGTTGGATGAATGGGCCAACATTTGGCAAGGAAAATTAAAGTGATTAAATATGGGGCTACTCAAGTTGCCCAGTGTAATAGAAAGACAAATTATTATCTAAATGGAGAGAAAGTTCAAAGTGCTTAAGTGCAGAGGGATCTCGGTGTCTGCTTCCACATCACAGAAAACCTGCCTGCAGGTACTGCAAGTAATGAGAAATTCAAGCATAATTTATGTGTTTATTTATAAAAGCATTGAGTAGAAAGGTAGGGAGTGTTACTGTAGCTATGCAAGGCATGAGTGAGGCTGCAACTGGAGTACAGTTTGGGTGTCCTGCAGAATGAGATATTTCCATTGGAGGCAATTCAGAAGAGCTTCATTAGATTGATTCCACAATTGAAGTGTTTGTCTTATGAAGAGAAATTGAGCAGGTTCGGCATATACCTTCAAGTTTATAAGAATGAAAGGAGATCTCATTGAGGTCTGTAAAATGCTAAAAGTAATTTAAAGTGTAGATGTTGAGTGAATTTTTTTTTCATGTGGCGCAATCTACAACAAGAGACTAGAGTTTTAGGATGGAGAGATGGCAGAAAAGTGGAAGAGAGGCCTCGTTGACATCAGCCTCATCGAGGGGTTGGATTCCTCGCAGATGTTCCTTGTTCTTATTCAATTCTTCTGCTGTGTTGGACAGGAATGGGGGAGGACTGGGTATCATACAGGATGCAGGCACTCAGGATAAACCAGTCTCAATCAGTTAGAGTGAATGTAACCAGTAGGGTCACACAGTGACCAGCGCTGGGTTCTCAAATATTTGCAGTCTATATTAATGAACAGGAGGATGGAACAGATACACAGATGCTGTTTGGTGATGTCGCTGTGGTAAGCAAGAGATGAAGTTATCAAGAGAAGGTGGAGAGTCTGCAAATAGATTCAGAGAGGTAAAGGCAATAGATAATAGTTTGGAAGGTGGAATTTAAGATGATATAACCTGTCATTTCATTTACAGGAATAATGGAAAGCAATGTGTTACTGAAGTGGAGAGGGATTACAGGACTTAATGATACTGTGTACTGGGGGGTTCACTCAGATCCTTCAGACATGGGAGGTTTTGCTCCATCCCTGTTCGTCTGCTCCTTGACGCTCCAAGTGACCGTTTTGCTCTCCGTGCACATGGAATACTTCGATGTGGTTGATTGGTGGTGGGATGGTATTTTGAAACGTGCATCAAGGGGACGGCCTTTATCCAAGATATATTCATTTCTTTCTACGTGAAGACCCGATGACGATGGGAATGGCTGACAGCTTCTTAATGAAGAGGCCGTGACTGCTGCCAGGACAGTGGGTATTCACCAACATGATGTACTGTGCATGGGCACACTGCAACATTAATAGAGAGTTCCTTCAGTTCCTCTACCTCTCCCCATTGACATGGGCACTCTGCAGATGCCATGTACACCATCGGGAATCCCATTATACTGGATACACCCAGCAGCTCCCTGCTGAGGGAGAATCAATGATTCTCATCTATGATAGATATCCTCCATCACCGAATGGTGACATTGATATTGAGATACTGGGAAATGATGAACATGTCACCTAGTCCTGACTGGAAAGTTCTGGATCATAGAAGCTGAATGAAACAGTGACCCTCACAGTCACTGGCAGCACCATCCTCCCCCTGATGTGAAGCTGCAGGTCGTGTTGAAGGAGGTGACACCATTCTATGATCAGCTTCCTGTTCAGTCAGGGCCCCTCACACTCTGCTCCGGGGTCAAGTGGAGCTTGGGAAGCTGGTCCTGGAAAACCCGATGTGGATACAGCAGATCCCTTCCCCCACACACACTCACTCCGTGTTTTCAGAGCTTCCCCTCTCTGCAGCCTCTGCTCCATTTGTTGTTCATGTTGCAGGCTCAGATGCTATAACTACAGTCCCCATGCTCCATTCAGAGTTGGGTCACCAAATCCTCAGGTCTCCCTGAATGTCTGAGGCAACTCACAGCACAACCTCCAGCAAACCATCCCCTGCCCTTCCACTAAATTTTCAATTACAAGAGTCAGTCAGAAACCCCTCGGTTACAAGTGTTGTGGACCAGTCCAGATCCCCGCAAAGTATTGTAAGAAGGCCGTTTAGACCCAAACCTTTCCTTATTTTGAATATAGATGGGAAGTGTGCCTCACAGATATGTTGTGACTGGTCAAACCACTCGATATTAAGCAAAATATAATCTATTCAAATGCTTTAGTTAAAATACAATCAAAGAAAAGAACATTTCGGGATAGCTTATATGTTGGAACACTTACACAAACAATAGATACCATACCTACTTGGTTTACACCGCTTGGCACAAAGATATATTCTTACAACAGTTTTCCAATCCAGGAGGAAACAACATGAACAGAGATCGCAGAGAGAAAAGCAGCTGGGGATCATGTATTTAAACTTCCAACCCTTCTGGGATCCCCAGCAGCTTCTGAATGCTGCAGCAAAAAAACAAAATGAGAAACCCTGGTTTGTGAGAGCTGGCCACTGCCCTTCCATCGTTCCCACCGTTTTAATGAAACCTAAAATCTCAGTTATTTACTTAAACTATTTTCAGACAGAAGTTCTGCACCTCTGCCTTTAAAACCTCTCTTCAAAACAAAACAAGAGAAAATAACCTTTTTACAGTGATAGAAATTCTCACAACTCCATCTTTAATACAATAATCCATCAATATACAACGGTGGATTCATTTTAGATCTCCTAATCTTCCTCTGAAGTAGACTGAAATGCATATACATTACATTGACTGTGAGTATATAAATGTTCATAAGTAGTTTTGACTTCACGCATTTTATTCCTGCCAAGTCTCCACAACGTGTCAAAACGTAGGTTTCTCGCCCTGTCAACTGTATAATTTCAAACTGAATGGCAGCAATAATAAGCTCAATCGAAACAGACTGGTATTTTTCTCCCTAGAATTTTGCAAAAACTTTAGCGGGTCACGATCAGTGACACAGGTTTGTCTCATGTATGTTATTCACAATTTAAATGCTGAAATGTTGTAACGCCAACATCAAGCTCAAGGCATCCTTCGCAATTGTGGAATAAAACTGTTGATATTTCCACTGGACACTCCAAACACACGTTACGTAACGGAGCATTTCTCATCTCTCCAATACTCCTTCTGAATGGCATAGCTCCTCATGTCTCAGCATAAAAGAGTTACATACTTCTGTACCTCTTAATGCTCTAACCCCTGTACCTGCTACTCCTGGCCTATGCCAGTTAATCTTACTCTCACAGGTATATGTTTTAAGATCTCACACATTCTTCACAACCTCTCAAAGAAATCAATCGTTGATTTCTGAACCCAATCATCATCATCACCATCCATTTCTAAACTTGCCATTTTAACTCTCTGCTCTTCCACACGACTTCTCACGACTGCAGGAAGTGAATTGTTGAACTTCACCAAAATAAGAATCTCTCTAAGAGTATCATAGGTTTGCTCTGTTTTTAATACCCTTACCCACCTTTCAAAATTACTTTGTTTGATCATTTCAAACTCAATGTGCGTTTAACCAGGAACCCTTTTTTAGATTCCTGAAATTTTCTCTGTCGGCTTCTGGCCCAAGCTCATATGCACTTCAGATGGCTTTCTTCACCACCCATAAGAGCCAGATACCTCCTCCGATAGGGATGCAAATACCTATCAGCTTTGTTTGGATAAACTAAATCCACATGGTCACTGGTCACTGCATTTGTTTAGCCACTTTCTCAAATGTAATTCAAAAGGCTTCCCCATCCTTCTCATCAAATATAGATAATGCCTGGATGCATTTAAACAGAACCCC
>NW_025194097.1:0-4020 GCF_004010195.1 Chiloscyllium plagiosum | reverse complement strand
CATTCCCATGTCAACTGATCATTTACCGGCTGCCGGGCTGCCGTCCTTGCCGCTGAGTCTGCCCTTGCATTTCCTTGAGAAAGGGAATCGTTATTTTTCGTTGGGGCATCCAGCGATACATACAGCGATTGATTTAGGCAATACGACCGCTTCCAAGAGGTCAAAAATGTGTAATGGACTTTCCGGTGAAGGTCAAGAAGTCCCTGTATTTCCACAGGGTTCCAACATCATGTGCAACTCCGAATGCGTATCTGCTATCGGTTAAATATTCACTGTGTTTCCCTTAGCCAATTTACATTCCTCAGTCAAGGCAATCAGCTCCGCTGCTTGCGCTGACAGTTGAGAAGCGAGTGATCCCGCTTTGAATACTTCATGGGTAGTTACTACAGCATGCCCAATAAAATTCTGGCCAATCTCCTTGTTCCTGAATGCTGACCCATCCACAAAAATAAAACGCCATATTTGGATTCTGGAGTGGTGAATTCTGCAAGTCTTGTCTAGGCAGCACATTTCATTAATTACAGCGATACAATCATGTGGGTCTCCGTCTTCATCTCTAGTGAGAGGGTTAGCAGCATTAAGGACGTTAAATCGTTTCATTGCAATGTTAGGCTTCTCCAATAACTCAGTAGTGTATCTGAGTCAACGCGCTGCCGACGTATGTGCTGTCTTTTGCTCGGAAAGCAGTAAGGATACTGCATGTGCGATCAGTTTGGTTAAGTCGCCATAGCCGATTATATCCCTGGACACTGCAACAGCCTTTTCAGATGCAACCACAGCTCGCAGGCATTTACGCAATCCTGCAGCTACGAGGCCTAGCTTAGCCGTAAAATAAGCTGCCAGCCTGAATTTTCCCCCATGATCCTGCAACAACACAGATGTCATGCAGCCATGTTTCTCATCTACCGTTTGACAGAAGGCTTGTTTGGATTCGGAATCCCCAGTGTAGGTATACTTTGAAACGCCTTTTTCAATTCAACTCGGCCTCTGGGATCCATTGCATCGGACATTGGTTCTGCTACCCTTTTCCATGGGCCATGTCACTTCAGGGCGCCTCCAGATTTGTGTAATGTGGGATAAACGTTCTTCAGTAGGAGCGTATGCCGCAAAAGAACAGCAATTGTTTCTTCATGTGAGGCCTTGGAATTTGCTGAATAACTTGCACTCTGTCTTCACCAATGGCCCTCCCTTGTTCAGATATTAAGTGACTGAAGGACTTCACCTGTTGTTGCATAAATCAAAGCTTTGTGAGACTGGCTTTATGCCCTTCCCTCGTGCAATGCAAGGGAATCCTTCTCACATTGTTCCTCTGTCGTTGCTACTTTTAAGCAATCGTCTACAGATTGCCGAAGCGCAGACCCGGGGGTTAAAACAAGAGTCTCCAGACTCCTGCGTAGAGCCTCATTATATCTGGTGGGTGACTCACAGTAACATTGACAAAGTCGTGTGAACTCATAGGATTTCCCTTTGAATGAAAAAGCGAATCAGAATTGACTATCTGGATGCATCGTTACACTAAAGAATGTATTTGCTAAATCCACAGCAGGGAACCATTTACTGTCCGGTCTAAATTGATCTAATACAGTATAGGGTTTGGGAACATTTGATGCGCGCGGGACAACACTGTTATTGACTGCCTGTAGGTCTTGAACAAACCTGCATTCCTCCGGTTCACTTGGAATTTTTGCCTTTTTGATCAGATAAATGGGAGTTCTCACCGGTGAGTTTACATAGGGGAGTATCTCTCTCGCCTTTGGGAAGGATTGAAAGACTGGAGTAACTGCGTTCATGGCCTCGGATATTAACGGGTATTGTGCCCTGCAAGGACGATACTCCGACTTCGTGATTACTCGCATTGGTTCACAACCTCGTATAAGCCCCAAATCATGTTTGCCTTTTACGCATAATTCAGTAGGGACCGTTATTAATCTTGGGTCTGAGAAGTTTATCTTAGGGAAACGCCAGGTCAGCCTTCTAGGCTCTTCAGGGCTAGCGGGGGTTACCTCGACTGTTCTATTGCCTGAGGTGGACAAATTAATTTCTTCCTATATGTCCGCACATCTGCATTAAACCACATACCCACATCGTCCCCGAACACCCAACATTTCGTTCTTTATGCCTTTCGTACCCATGGCCCCAAATCCTGCCACCAGTCACAGAACACCTTCGCCAGTGACACGCGAGGAGCGTAGCCTTCCACATCAAAAATATAGAGTTTACTTGCCGTCACAGGTACTTGACATAACTTCACACTGACTGCACATCTGCCATCCCTTCAATAAAATTGGCACAATAACAACTGACCTAGTTTAACCAATCTCCTGAACCAATACATCTCTTATAGTTCCTCAGGGCCATCGTGGTGCATGTGCGCTGTGCAGTGCAGCATATTCCCGCAAAAAAAAATTGGTGTTAATAGGATTAACATTGTTACCTGCTTCCAGGGCGAGTGAATTGTTCAATGAACTCATTGCTCTCTGGCTTAATCGCCACTCATAGACATACACGAAGGGTCGTGGGTTGTATTTTGCAGTTTACACTTGTGAATCTTCCCTTTGAATTACCTGCAAGCCCGTCGGAGTACTGAGAAAATACAACCCCAGTCGCCCTATGAGATCCCGAGCCATCGAATGTAAAGGACAGAATTCCGCTAACAAAATTGAGAATTAAGAATGTATACACATTACTGATTTCACACAATATGGGTGCGGTAAAACTCTCTCATATCACGACGCCTGATGCCTCCATTGAGTTCAGGAACATTCCACTCATCGTTATTGGCGTCAACTCTCTGAACTGTCTTGATTTGAGGAGTGAATGTGCTGGCCATGTATCTACCAAAAAGGTAACTGGTGTACCTTCCACATATAACATAGAGGTAGGCATTGACATATACGCATCATTGTTATATTGAACATATTGTCCACACTTCGCAATCTCAATGTTGAATATAGAGTTGGGACACAGCTCAGTGGCCGTAAGGTTAGTACAAGTGATTAGCATAAGGGAGAAATTGAGGTCTGCAGATGCTGGAGATCAAAGTTGAAACTTTATTGCTGGAACAGCACAGCAGGTCAGGCAGCATCCAGGGAACAGGAGATTCGACGTTTCGGGCACAGGCCCTTCTTCATTCCTGAAGAAGGGCCTGTGCCCGAAACGTCGAATCTCCTGTTCCCTGGATGCTGCCTGACCTGCTGTGCTGTTCCAGCAATAAAGTTTCAAATTAGCATAAGGGATTCTTCGTTGCTAAGTATAAAGAAAAGAGGTTTACCTGTACCTTGTGGCCTGCCCACCTCAACCTCAGTCGTTCACTGTCAGTCACCTTGCTGTCCAGCCTCCAGGACCGATTGAGGCTGTCTGTGCGGGCACTGTCTCGACCAGTGGTCCATTGCTCCGCAAGCAAAGCACCAGCCAGATCTATCTCTGCAAGCGCACTTCCGCGATCCCTTCCTCTTTGGCGAACTCCACCTGTGCCTCTCTCTTTTCCCGCAGTTCCTCCCTCCAACGGCTGAACGACCATTTGCATCATAATAAGCTGAGGTTTATATGATTGCTGTTCCATCTTTAATTTCCGGTTATGGTTCTCTTGAGCCAGCAATTTTTCAGCATGTATCACGTATTGTTCTATCTAATGCTTTCCCGTGTCCCAGGTAATACACGTATATTGTTACCTATTTTGTTGTTTCGTACTTCATTCCATTGATGAAGCTGCTCCTCAGGTGTGCCTCATACGGTGTGATCTCTGCCGTCGTTATGTCCTTGGGTGGTATCAGTCCACAATAGACGTCATCGACTTTCGTGAGGCGCTTCAGGTACTGGGACATTGTCGCAACTTCTTTAGGGATTCTTGCTTCAATTGATTGTGGGTACGATATGCTATTGTTGATTCAGCAGAACCTGAGGCGGCGACCGTTGACTTGGAATCTTCGCGAAGTGGATCTTGTAGGGGGGCTGTAGCTCTTCGAGGGCACCCATAAAGGTCAGGACCTGATCCAGTCTTAAGACACTGTACAGCTTCAT
>NW_025194096.1:0-4019 GCF_004010195.1 Chiloscyllium plagiosum | reverse complement strand
ATGTGGGGGAGGGTACTGCAGTGAGAGTCCCTGAGAATGGGGAGGGGGTTGCCCACGGCAACAGGGGAGCCAATCAGTAACTCCCTGTGGAACATCATGGGGGCGGAGCTTGTTCTTGGGAATCGGGCGGGGCGATATTTGAGGAGGCGGGGCCAGTCATATGCAGGTACGTGGGCGGGGCCTGAGTATGATGGGCGGGGCCTCTGTCCCGGGGTACATGTCCGTGCTGAGTGGGCGCTGCCTGTGCTCAGTGGGCGGTACCTGTGCTCGGTGGGCGGTGCCTGTGTCCGGTGGGCGGTCCCATTGCTCAGTGGGCGGTCCCATTGCTCAGTGGGCGGTACCTGTGCCCGGTGGGCGGTACCTGTGCCTGGTGGGCGGTACCTGTGCTCAGTGGGCGGTACCTGTGCTCGGTGGGCGGTGCCTGTGTCCGGTGGGCGGTCCCATTGCTCAGTGGGCGGTACCTGTGCTCGGTGGCGGTACCAGTGCCTGGTGGGCGGTGCCTGTGTCCGGTGGGCGGTCCCATTGCTCAGTGGGCGGTACCTGTGCCCGGTGGGCGGTCCCATTGCTCAGAGGGCGGTACCTGTGCCTGGTGGGCGGTACCAGTGCCCGGTGGGCGGTACCTGTGCCCGGTGGGCGGTCCCATTGCTCAGAGGGCGGTACCTGTGCCTGGTGGGCGGTGCTAATGCTCGGTGGGCGGGGCCTGAGATACCTCCTCCGTTGAGGCAAACACACCTGCGGCTGAGAGCGGAGCAGCCGCCGGAGGAAGAGCAGCTGCAGCCGGAGATCCCCGAGTCCCCCAGGAGCAGGCGGCGGGCAGCAGGCAGCATGGAGAAGGCGCACAGCAAAACCGTGGAGGAAGTTCTCGCTCACTTCGGGGTGAATGAGAACACAGGCCTCAGTCAGGAGCAAGTGAAGCTAAACCTCGAGCGATGGGGGCACAACGGTGAGTGTGTGAGGGGCACCCCTGGGTGTCTGAGGGAGACTGGGCACCCCTGGGTGTCTGAGGGAGACGGGGCACCCTTGGGTGTCTGAGGGAGACGGGGCACCCTTGGGTGTCTGAGGGGTGGGAGCAGCTATGAGTGACTGAGGCGAGAGAGTGCACCCATAGGGGACACTGGGATGGGGGTACATCGAGAAGTGGTTGAGGGATTGAGTGCACCCATAGGTGACCAGAAGGGCACTGCTGGGTGGTTGAAGGGGTGGGGGGCACCCGTATCTGAATGAGGGGCAGTGTGCCCAACCCAGTGGGTGGTTGGAGAGTGGAGGTCTGCTCGGTCAGTGAGTATCTCCTAGTGAGGGTTAGAGCAACCAGTGAGGGTGCACTGTATGGTGAGGGAGGGGGTGGTTTTTCCAGTGGGACCCTGAGGGGGACAGAAGGCAGACCAGGTGTTGAGAGGAGAAGCCAGTGGACTGTGAGGGGAGGAGGTTTGAGGGGGTGGCTGGGACGGAGTGGGAATCCAGGCTGAGCCAGCAGTCCAGTGGATCGTGCTCCTCACCCATTTGCCTGTCTCCAGGCGCACTCTCGGCTTGTTGGCTCACTCTATGGCAGCAACTTCAATCAGAATTCACCCTGATCGGGATCTTACAGCACTGTGTGTTGTTGAGGGGAGAGAGAGTTTCTGATTGTTTTGAACGGACAGTGTTTGTCACTCTGTCTGGGTCAGTGGGATGTCTGTAGTTTAGACTGACCCCAGTGTTAATCCTCCTGCACGATGGATGATCTATTTTTTTTTTCGGATATATTTGCCTTTTTTCTTGTTGACTTCAAGGGCGAGTGACAGGACTCTGGGCGTGTGAGATGCCTGTCATTTCTGTCTGCAGATCCTGGGAGATCCACTCAGGGTGTGAAGGAGATAGGTCAGGTTTGGAGGTCAGGTTTGGAGGTCTCGATACCCTGGGCCAGGGAGAGTTAATACAGGGCGTGGCTTTAACTTGGGTCTGTTAGGATCGTTTAACCAGTCAGTTACCAGCGTGAGACCAGCCCTAACCGAACCAAACATCTCAATGAATAATAATCTAGTTGAATGCACCCAGAAACACCCTTTTCAGGATGTGACAGTTTTAGTTTTGGGCAAGATTTAAAATGTTGATTAATTTGAAATTTGCTACACTGTCAGTTCATGTTAAACTGGGAAAATAACTCGTCCATATGTTTATTGTGGGATGGGGGGGGGGGGAAAGGTGTGATGAGGGGTGAAGTTCAGTTCCCTGGGAATTGTGTTCACTGTCCTCCCTTCCCTCCCCAGCCCCGGGGGGTGGGGGGTGTTCCTGACAGCGTACGGACCCAGGGCACCTAACCGAGGGGCTAACCCTGGCCCACACGCGGACGACCGCCCCTGTCGTTCTAACTTTTCGCTTCACCGTGACAATAATGCTAACGAAATCGCAGCCACAGACACCAGCGCCTTGGCGTTTTTCTCAAACAATTTGTTTTTTTTTTCTAAAAAAAAATCTTCAAAGTTAAGATTTAACACGCAGCTGACGATGCATTCGGAGCGAATTATTTTGTGACCCTCTGGCTGTGTGAACTGTCACGTTAAAGTGCAGCCTTTGCTGGGATCCTCTCTCTCAAAATGTAGGTAGCGTTTTGCGTCCGGACATCCGTCCAGATAGCAGGGCTGAGGGGCAAGGGAGGCTGTCTTTGGCAGGCGAGATTGGATGTTGCTAAACACATGAACCATGCACCTCTTTCCCCCCCCTCCCCCGTCCCTCCTGTACGCGGTTGACTGCACCTCCTTCAGTGTAACAGGATGTTAGGAGGGCTTCTAAAATGTTGATGTCGTTTATTTGAATCCGTGTTTACTGTCTTTAACTTGTCAGTGCCGCCGCGCTGGATAGCTTCCACCGAAGTTTTGTCACTGGCCAGTAACGACAGAGCACCGGGTCTAGAAATGCAGCCATTGGTTTGATATTGTACCAGGAATACTGAAGAAGGGTGTGTGTGTGAGAGAGGGGGGCGAGGCAAGAGAGGGAACAGAGTTTTTAGAACAAACACACAGCCCTCCCCACTGCAGCGAAGTTAATGCTAAACAAAATTTACCCTTTTAAGGAAGTGTTTACTAACACCAAGTCTACGCTGTCTGTAAGCATTCTGTAATAAAACAAGGAAGTGCCGATCCTAGAAACCTGAACCAAAATTGCTGGATCAACTCAGCATCCGTGGGGAGAGAGAAACAGTTTCTTGTCCAGTGATCCTTCTCCAGAGAATTGGAACTGCTCTTAAAGTAGCAACAACACGGGAGTGTGTCACGGTGCACTTTCCAATGAGAGTTTGGTTCATTAGAGATATTAAATCTGCCCCAGTCAATCTTGTAGCCATTTTGGCTTCCATTGGACCTTGTTCCAACATGATCAGCCGTCCTTCACTGGCTGTGAAATGCAAGGTCTGGTTTCTTGCATCATGTATGATTTTGCCACTGGCTGGACCTGCATACCTTCCCCCTCTCCTTCCCTTGGCTGCTTCACCAAAAGCTGCAGTTGCAGCAGCAGCAGCATTAACCCCACCGAGACAGGGGAGTGGGGAGCTAGTAACGCTACTGCCTAAAGCTACATGTTGATCTGTTTGTGACCAGTCAAAGAAGCACACAGCCAAATTTCTGCTCAGAATTTGCAGAGGTCTTCCAAATTGGAATTTTATGGAACAATTCCTTGGCTGGGTAATAGGCTGTAGAAGTTATGAAGCAAGACTGTTGTGGAATTGGACACTGGAGTCAAGGATGTGACAGCAATGTTAGAAACTGGAGTTAAGATAGAGTTGAGCTATGATATATTTGAACAGTTCTGAGGGACTGAATGTCCTTCTCTTCATATCTTTGATTTGCTTTTATTTAAACTACATAATTCTGTTTCCAGACATTAAACTTAATTGTTTAATCTGATAATTCAAACACTAATTTCCACCTTTTTTTTCCTTAATTCAAATTATCAGGAAATTGGATTAAATATAAGTTACTCTGGAAATATCAGGCTCATTTGTAACATTAGGATTTTAGGATTAGAAAACTCTTCCTCCCCTGCGC
>NW_025194095.1:0-4019 GCF_004010195.1 Chiloscyllium plagiosum | reverse complement strand
TCTTTTTTTCACTCTGTTTATCTCACTTCACTGTCTTTCTCTCTGCTTATTCCTCTCCCACTCAGTCTAGCTCAGATCATTTCCTTTATTTTCAAGTTGTCAAGTTGGAGAGCTCATGGACGCATGGTGGGCTGAATGTCCTCCTTCTGTGTTGTATTAATTCTGAAGTTCTCTGACCACAGTAACAAGTTTTAGTGCCTGGAGAGACAAGCTGGTCCAGTGAAGGATACAGTGGACAATTAACCATTATCCCTTCCTATTTTCTGACATGCAGCGACATCGAAATATCTGTTCAAACAAACAGATTCCTCATATTAAAATCAGCACACTTCAGAGTGCCAGGCCACTGTGTTCAGTGCCCTCTGTTTTTTTTTGTTGGTCTTAACTGTACTGGGATTAGTCTCCAACTCCCCCTCAGTCACTGTACCTGTGGACCTACTGCTGTGGTTCCACACACCCCTCCCCCACCGCCACAACACACTAGTTTAAACCCTCGTAAAGGACAATAGCAAACCTGCCAGCCAGGAGATTGCTACCAGTTCAGGTCCATCCCGTCCATCTTGTGTATATCCTACCAACCCGGGAATCCCAATGATCCATATATCAGAGATTGTTATCAGTTCATGTGCATCCCGTCCTTCTTGTGTGTGTCCTACTGACCCGTGAATCCCAATAATCCACATATCATAAATTGCTGCCAGTTCAGGTTCATACCGTCCTTTTTGTGTATATCCTCCCGACTCGGGAATCCCAATGATCCACATATCGGAAGCGCTGCCTCCCCGACCAGCACTTTGATCATGTATTTAACTGTGCTACCTTACGATTTCTACCCTCACTCGCACATGACATATTCTAATGTCTCCAAAATTCAAATATCCTTTCAGCACAACTCCAGCAAGGCCTTTTCTTTAAACTGGATAGACTTGACAATAAAACCTTAAGTATGACGTCAGGAAAGTGAGACCACTGAATCAGCCCAATGACCACCGGATCTGATATCTATCCCCGCCACCAAACCTGTTTGACAAGGCATATATATGGGCCATCTATTTGCAGATGGACGAGGATAAACAGAAGATTAGAAAATGTCAGAGCAGATGGATGTAATTCAGCCTGTTTACTGAGCTTTGCTATTCAATTGGATTCTAATTATTCTGTTCCTTTCAATGGCAGGGTCTTTACCCAGCATCCCCAGTGGGTCAGAAAGTTCCCAGTGTCTTTGTGTGCACAGTCCTGCGATGACAGTATCCAGTGCCAGGCAATGGGGTGTGGGGAGTCCCGGGGTGGCACACGGAAAGACTGCATGTAGTGACGGTGGACTGAGGGAACTGAGAGAGGTGAAATGGGCATCTAGTGACACTTCACTCAGACAAGTGGCCGGGCAAGATTCCTAAACACCCAGAGGAACCCGGGAACCACAGCTGCTTTTACAAAAATCTGTCACATTTGCTGCATTTTCCATCGAACAAAAGCAAAAGTACTGTAGATGGTAGAAATCTGAAGCAAACACAGAGATGTACTGTGGAGAGAGAAAAGAGTTAATGCTCCCAATACAGACACGGGATGAATGTACAAAGTCCACACAGCCAGGGTCCAGAGATTGGAAATGAACCCAAGTCCCTAGCACTGTGAGGCAGCATTGCTTTGTCACCATGCTGCCCAATGATGGATAATTGGGAATCGTACAGTAACAAGCATAGATACTGTTCTCCGTGTTCGGGATTAAGACTCCTGAAGGTTGTGTTGCCTATGTGGTGCTCGGTTTTGGGATATATCATCTGGTGCAGAACTTGGAGCGGGAGGGGAATGATCCAGTGGTCAGGGTCCGTGTAGGTACCAACGGCTGGACAAACAAATGACAATGAGAAGATCGACTGGTAATACAGGACTGAACTATTATATCGGAATACATGCAGTAGAAGGAATAAGGTAAATGAGCTTCTGACTCATCCATAAATTGGCAGGTACGACATAGTGGGCATTACGGTGACATCGCTGCAAGAGCATCAGGATTGGGAGGGGAATATGCAAGGATATTCATCCTGTTGAAAAGATAGGCAGTTGGACAGAGAGGTAGAGTTGTCTCAGTATTAAGAATGGAATTGAATCAATAATAAATATTAAGAAATGAAATAAGGTCAGATGGTGTAGAATCTGTGTCAGTAGAATTGAGGAATCAAAAAGGTGGAAAAATGCAGTTGGAGTTATATACAGAGAAGTGGGGTGTTAGATACACCAGGAGCTAGAAAGATCTGCAGGGAAGGCAAAGTTACAGTGATCATGTGGGATATTATTATACAGGTGGACTGGGAATTCAGATTGATCGTGGTTGGCAGGAAAATGAATTTATAGAATGTCTACTAGATGGCTTTTGGAGCAGCTTGTGCAGGCAGACTAGATGAGGGGAGCTGCAAGTGACAGTGATCATAATATTATTGAATTTACTCTGTTATTTCAAGTGGAGAAGTTAGAATCAGAAGCAAAGCTATTACAGCTGAATAAAGGCCATTGCACAGACATGAGTGAGGAGCTGGGTAGAATTGACTGGGAGACGTGTCCAGCAGGAAAGGCAGTGCAACAGCAATGGCAAGAGATTTTTGGAGTAATTCAGGATACAGCAGAGATTTATACTAAGGAAAAGAGGCTTGTATAGGGAGGAGGGGACAACCATAGCTGACTAGGGAAGTCAGGTACAGCATAAAAGCAAAAGAGAAATGATATAATGTGGCAAAGTGCAGTGGGAAACCTAAGGATTGGAAAGCTTACAAAGACAAAACGGAGGGCAAACAAAATAAAATAAGGAGGGAGATTATTAAATATGGGGGTAAGCTAGCCAGTAATATAAAGGAAGACTGTAACAGCTTCTTTCGATATATAAAGTACAAAAAAGCGGCAAAAGTGAACATTGGATTGCTGGAAAATGATACTGGAGAGATAGCAGCGGGGAGCGAGAAAATAGCCAAGGAACTGAATAATTACTTTGCATCAGCTTTCATGGTGGAAGGCACGAGTAATACCTTAAACATTCAAGAGATTGAGGGGCCAGAGCTGAGTCTGATGGCCCCCACCATGGAGAACATGCTAGAAAAAGATGTAATGGCCTGAAGGTGGGTAAATAACCTTGCCCAGATGGACTACATTTCAGTATTATAAGGGAGATAGCTGAAGAGGGAGTGGAGGCAATCATGGTTATCTTTCAGGAAGCACTCGAGTAGGGAACGATCCTAGAGCACAGGAAACCCACTAACGTGATACCCCTTTTTAACAACGAAATAAGGAAAAAGACAAGAAAAAAAACCCACCATGAATAGTTTAACCTCTGTCGTGGGTAAGATCCTGGAATCCATTGTGAAGGATGAGATTTCTGAATAGTTGAAAGTGTTTGGTAAAATAGGGCAAAGTCGGCATGATTTCATCAAGGGAAGCTAATGCCTGACAAATCTATTGGAACTCTTTGAAGAGGAAATGAGCAGGCTCGACCAAGCACAGAAAATGGATTTTATCCACCTGGAATTCAAGTAGGCCTTTGACAAGGTGTCACACAGGAGATTACTGAGTATTATATGGGTCCGTGTGTTAGAGCCAAGGTGGTGGCATGGATAGAAGCTTGTCTGTCTGGCAGAAAGCAGAGAGTGGGATAAAAGAGTACTTCTCAGGATGGCAGCCGGTGACAAGTGGTGATCCAGAATGTTCAGTGTTGGAATCATGACTTTTTACTTGTTACATTAACAATCTAGATGAGGGAATTGAGGGCACTCTGGCTAGGTTTGCAGACGATACAAAGATAGGCAGATGGACAGGTCGTATTGACGAAGCGGAGACTCTGAACAAGGATTTGGACAGGTAAAGAGATCGTCAGACGCATACAAACATTGGAAAGTGTGAGGTCATGCACTTTGGCACGAAGAATAGAGACATGGTTTATTTTCTAAATGGCGAGAAAATTCTGAAATCTGAAGTGCAAAGGGATCTGGGAGTTCTAGTGCAGTGTTCTCTCAAGGTCAGCTTGCAGGTTG
>NW_025194094.1:0-4018 GCF_004010195.1 Chiloscyllium plagiosum | reverse complement strand
TGTCTGGCTGAAGAAATTCCTCCTCATCTCAGTTCTAAAGGGACATCCCTTCATGCTGAGGCTGTGCCTTCGGATCCTCATCTCTCCTACTTGTGGAAATATCTTCTCAATGTCCACTCCATCCAGACCTTTCAGTATTCTCCAAGTTTCAATCAGATTCTCCCTTATCCTTCTAAACTCCATTGGGTTCAGACTCAAGAGTCCTCAACCTCTCCTCATATGACAAGTTCCTCATCCCTGGGATCTTTCTTGTAAACTCACTCTGGACTCACTCCAAGTTCAGCACAACTTCCCTTCGATAGGGGACCCAAAACTGCTCACAATGTCCCAAATGTGGTCTGACCAGAGCCTTATACAGCCTCAGCAGTACATCCCTGCTCTTGTATTCTAACCCTCCCGAAGTGAATGCTGACATTACATTTGCCTTCCTAACCGCCAACTGAACCTGCCTGTTAACCTGAAGAGAATCCTGAACTCGGACTCCCAACTCCCTTTGTGCTTCAGATTTCCGAAACCTTTCCCCATTTAGGAAACAGTCTCCACCTCTATTTTTCTAATCCCATTGCATACCCTCCCACACTGTCATCCATCTGCCAACCGAACCTTAATAGGATCCTGAACTCGGACTCACCCCCGAGGACCTTGTTTGTGCTTCAGGCCTGGCAGCATCTGTCCAGAGACAGACAGAGAGAAAGCGGAGTCAACATTTCGAGTCCGGAGCAGCCGTCCTTCGGGAGAGTGGCCTTTGGTCTTGATGTGCCGCCGCACAATTTCTTCTTCACTCCCACCTCTCTGTCTGTGTGTGTATTTGTCATTATTATTGAGTTTGGCGAGTCCCGGAGCCGGCCCTGTTGTTTCTCTCTCCTGAAAGGGTTGTCCCTTTAAAGAGCCTTTCCCCTGAAGCAGCTGCTAACGGTCACTTGGGGCACGAGGCGGCCGTTAACCGCCATCTCGCGCGGGGCCTGAAGCTAAAATGGCGCCGGGGCCACGCGGGAAGGAAAAGCGCCGAGGGAGAGCGGACTGTGTCAACATGTCCCGTTCCCGAGGGTCAGGATGGTGGTTATTGGGGGGTGGAGGGGGACAGGAGAGATTCCCCTCCCAGTGAGGCATCTTGTATAAACCGCGAGGCCTCTCTCCGTCTCCCTCCCTCTAACTGTTTGATTGTCCATGACTTGCTTTAACTCTCTGACTACGTCGATTGATCTTGTACAAACCGCGATGTCTCTCTCTTTATGTATCTGTGTCTCTATCTTTCTCTGTTTGATTGTCTATGACTTGCTTTAACTCTGTCGCGTAATCTCGATGACGCTGTGATTTTGTGCCTCTTTCTGACTCTGTTTGACTATGTTTCTTTAAAACTCTGTGTCCCTGTGTGTGTCTATGTCTCTCTCTGTTTCTCCCTGCCTCTCTGTGACCCTCCGTCTCTCTCTGACTTTATGGTGGGAGTACTGTTTGTTGCTGAACACAACAACAAGTCCTGCCTTAGAAAAGTGCCTAACAGTTTGGTTTGATCACAGGCGTCCCTGTGTCAGTCCTAGAGCTGACTGCTCAACTGGAAATAGGGTAGTGGAGGGAGACAGTACCTCGTTAAACTGCTCTGTTTGACCCCAATTGAATATATTTTCTGTAAGGAATGGTGAAGAGATTTAGTGGGAATACTCCAACCACTGCAGAACTGTACACAATCATCAACATCAGCAAAAGTCAAGAGGGCAATTAGCATTATGCTGTTTCTAACCAGCAGACAGAGTCTCTCCTGAACAGCAAATGTATTGCCATTTCAGTCAGTTTTTAACTATATTGACATTATCAGAGCAATATGATGGCACTGGGGGAGCATGCAGAGGGAGATTTACCAGGATGTTGTCTTGGGGGCTGGAGAGTTTCAGTGATGGAGAGAGATTGGACAGACTGGGGTTGTTTCCTTAGAGCAGAGCAGATTGAGAGTATAAAATGATGAGGGGCATAGACAGGAAGAAACCTCCTCCCTTCCCCTTGATGAAGGGATTAATGACTGGGGGAGGGGTATAAATTTAAGGGAAGGGGTAGAAGGTTCAGAGGGGGATGTGAGGGAAAACATTTTCACTCAATGGGTGATGGGGATCTGGAACTCACTGCCTGTAAGGGTGGCAGAGGCAGAAATCCTCATCACGTTGAAGAACGATTTAGATGTGTACTTGTAATCCAAGGCTGGACTCAGATTCCTGAAGAAGGGCCTGTGCCCGAAACGTCGAATCTCCTGTTCCCTGGATGCTGCCTGACCTGCTGTGCTGTTCCAGCAATAAAGTTTCAACTTTGATCTCCAGCATCTGCAGACCTCACTTTCTCCTGGACTCAGATTAAGTGGTCTTTGATGTTTCATCTGTATATTGCTGCTGAAAATAGGGGCTTGGATAAGGTGAATAGTCAAGATCTTTTTCCCTAGGGCAGGGAGTCCAAAACTAGAGGGCATTGTGAGAGGGGAAAGATTTAAAAGTGCCCTGAGGGGTAAGTTTTTCACACAGAGAATGGTGCATTTTTGGAATGAGCTGCCAGAGGAAGTAGTAGAAGTGAGTACAATAACAACGTTTAAGAGACATTTGGAAAGATACATGGATAGGAAAGGTTTTGACGGATATGGGCCAAACACAAGCGGCTAGTTTTGTTTGGAGACTTGGTTAGCATGGACGTGTTAGGCCAAAGGGCCTATTTCCATTCTGTGACCTTACGACTGGGAGTATGGTATTAGAGAACAGAGAGGTGGTTGCTTTTGACTGGCATGGAAGATGATCAAAGTGGGGTGCGAGATGGGAACAGTGACAGTAACCCAAGGATGTTGACAGTCAGTGGGTATGGGGACAGTGACAGAAACCCCTAGGATGTTGACAGTGTTTGGGGGGGGGGGGGGTCGGTGATGGTAACTCCCAGGATTTTGACAGTGTTAGAGTGGGGGTGGACTGTGACAGTAACCACCAGGATGTTGACAGTGGGATGGGGGTCTGGAAAGTGATGGTAACTCCCAGCATGTTGAATGTGGTGTGGGGGTGGGGGACAGTGACAGTAACTCCCGGGATGTTGAAACTGCGGGGGGGTGGGGACAGTGACGGTAATACCATTGAATATCAAGAGGGCAGTGGTTGGATGGTGTACCATTTGACCATCCATAGTTAACACAAATCTGTCGAAGTGTAGATTTTACAACAGATATGAACGATTTGCAACGATATGAAATCTCAGTTGTTTTATTTCTCCTTTCTGTCAGTCATTATCACGTCATAGAAGATAACATCTGTGAAAAGAAAGACAATTTCAACATCCAGTCTTTTATTTCCTCTTTGTCTTGTTTTGTTCCAGTTCCTGTTGCTGGGGTTTTGCTCACCCCCAGAGTCAATAAAATGGAGGTTTCAATTGGGAATCGTCTTGTTCCAGAGTGTGTGTATTGTGTCAAGGTACAGGACCGTACTTTAAATGGTACTTTCAAAGGTAAGCCTTAAACAATGCCAGCAGGAATTACAACTTTAGCTCAGACAGGAGAGAGCTGGCCATTGAATCCTTCCAGTCCCAGCACCAAGGCAGATACCAGTGTGTCGCGACCAACAGGGGGTTGGAACGATATTTAATGTGACCAGGAATTCCATCAACCTCACAGAGCCAGGTAATTCATTCTTCATCTTTGATCTGTACTCGTTCTTCACTGGGGTCCAGCTGAAGTCTTGGCATGAACACTCTAAAAAACTTGCTTCAGAAGCTCAGCAGGTCGGCAGCATCTGTGGGTGTAAGGGAGAATGAGAGTAATTTCCTTTGTCAGATAAGGGAGGCCTTCATAGCGAGAGGATTCAAGTCCAAGTGCAGGGATGTCTCGTTACAATTGGATAGGGTGAGACCAAACCCTGGAGAACTGTGCACAGTTTGGAGTTTCCTTATTTGAGGAACGATATTATGCCTATGGAGGGAGTGCAGAGAAGGTTTCCCAGAATGATTCCTCAGATGGCAGGACAGACAGATGGAGAGAGACTGGAATGGTTAGGATGATATTCAC
>NW_025194093.1:0-4018 GCF_004010195.1 Chiloscyllium plagiosum | reverse complement strand
TGACTGGGTGATACATATGGAGAAGCAATGCATTCAAAGCATTTGGATTTTTAGAAAGATCTTTGTACAAACTGTGGCCTAGTGTGCAAAGCCAAATGTTACACGGTTGGGGCTAAAATATGAACATGGTTTTATAATAAGAGAGCTGACAGGAAACAGTGAACAGAAATCTAACAATATGTTTTGAAGTGGAAGGATCATGGCTTACCGCTGGGATCGGTGCTTAGGACTTTGCTGTTCCCAATCCGTGTCAAACACTTAATTGAGGGAATCAAATGCAATACTCCCAAGTCTGCTGCAAGCTCTAAATGAGGTCGGATTGTGAATGGCTGAGGAGAATGTAAAAAGCTCCAATGTGATTGAGACAAGTGGAGTGAATGAGCAAATACGTGGCAGATGGAGAGCAATGGGGGTGGATGTGACGGTGTGTACTTTGGTGGGAATAGTAGAACAGCAATCTATCATTTGAAAAGAGATTAGTTGAAACATGTTGTTCTTTAAAGGGATTTATGTTCTGTTTTTGTTTCCTCTGTGCAAACCTCCGAGGTCCATGCAAGGCAGTGAGTTCTGAACCCAGAAACCAATTCTGAGAATGGTATTAGCACGCTGAGCAGTGTACACAGACCCACAGTGTACAGGTAGCTGTAACATTGAAAAGGATCTGGATCTCCTTGTACACCAGTCACTGACAGCAATATCTCAGGAAAGAAAGCAGTTAGGAAGATAAATGCTGTGTTGACCTTCATCTCAGGGGGATTTGAATCCAGGAGTAAGGGTGTCTTACTAAAGCTGTACGGGGCCTCGGTGAAGGAGTCCCAGGACCTCCATGTCCTCGGCAAAGTGGGAGGGAGAGTTGAAATGTTTGGCCACGGGGCGGTGTGGTTGACTGGTGCGGGTGTCCCAGAGATGTTCTCTAAAGCGCTCTGCTAGGAGGCGTCCAGTCTCCCCAATGTAGAGGAGACCGCATCGGGAGCAATGGATACAATAAATGATATTGGTGGATGTGCAGGTGAAACTTTGATGGATGTGGAAGGCTCCTTTAGGGCATTGGATGGAGATGAGGGAGGAGGTGTGGGCGCAGGTTTTGCAATTCCTGCGGTGGCAGGGGAAGGTGCCAGGTCGGGATGTTGGGTTGTTGCGGGGTGTGGACCTGACCAGGTAGTCATGGAGCGAAGATCTTTGCGGAAGGCGGAAAAGGGTGGGAAGGGAAATATATCCCTGGTGGTGGGGTCTGTTTGAAGGTGGCGGAAATATCGGCGGATGAATTGGTTTATGCTAAGGTTGGTAGGGTGGAAGGTGAGCACCATGGGGATTGTGTCCTTGTTACGGTTGGAGGGGTGGGATCTGAGCGGGGAGATGCGGATGTTGACGAGATGCGTTGGAGGGCATCTTTAACCTCGAGGGAAGGGAAATTGCAGTCTCTGAAGAAGGAGGCCAACTGCTGTGTTCACAGAACAGCATCACTCTAATCCATATTGTAACTATTCCTCTCTTTGGGAACTGGACATAGCTGAGTAATTTTCCACATTACCAGGGCGATGTCAGAGTTGTCAGTTTCGGGGAAATGGTATACTGAGAGATTATCCCAGTCAAAAAGTTACAGATTGTGTTTGAATATGCTGCTGGTTCTGCTGCTGCTGCTGTGTTCTA
Organism: Chiloscyllium plagiosum; assembly: GCF_004010195.1. Lineage (NCBI taxonomy): Eukaryota > Metazoa > Chordata > Chondrichthyes > Orectolobiformes > Hemiscylliidae > Chiloscyllium > Chiloscyllium plagiosum. The sequence goes on along the minus strand of NW_025194093.1, from coordinate 2,368 downwards.
CAGCACCACATCAATGTCAGGAATTCTGTATTTAAGAAAGTTCAGAGAGTTACATCATTGGAAGTATTTACAGAGGAGGTTTGACTTGGAAATGAATTGAGTGCAACGAAGAATTAGTGCTGAAAGAGGGATTTGCAGGTCATGGACTCTTAGAGTTATACAATATGCAAACGCACACTTCAGCCCAACTCATCCATGCTCACCAGGTTTCCTAAACTGAATTAGTTCTAGTTTTCTGCTTTTGGCACATACCCCTCCGAAGCTTTCCTATTCATATACACATCAGATTGTCTTTCAATTGTTGTAATTGCACTCACCAATACCACTTCCTCTGACAGCTTGCTACATATAAACACCACTCACTGTGAGAAACAGCTGCCCTTAGATCTATTTTAAATATCTTCCCTCTCACCTTAAACTTATCCTCTCTGGTTTTGGAAACCACCACCCTGGAGAAAAGGCTTTGTCTATTTATCCTATTCATGCCAGTCATGATTTTATAAAGGTCACCACTCAGCTTCCTATAAAAAAGGAACAAAATCCCTGCCTCTCCATATATGTCAAAACCTCCTGACTCCGTCACGTCATTTTAAATACTTTTGTCCCCTTTCCAGGTTAGAGCATCCTTCCTGTAGCAGGGTGACAAGAATTGTACTTAGTAGTCCAAATGTGGCCTTAACATTCTCTTGTACAGCCGCAACATGATGTTCCAATTCCTATAGTCAATGGTCTGACTGATGAAGATAAGTGTGCCTAATGCCTTCTTCACTGCCCTGTCTACCTGAGACTCCACTTTCAAGAAACTGTGTACCTGTATCCTGGGTCTCTCTGTCCGAATACACTTCAGAATATCCTACCGCTCACGATATAAATCTTGCCCTAATTTGTCGAAGAAAATGCAACACCTCACATTTATCTGCATGAAGCTCTGCCTGCCAATCCTCAGCACACTTTCCCAGTTGATCACGATCTCATTGTTTGCTAAGATAACCTTCTTCACTGTCCACTATTAACACCGATTTTGGAGGTTTTGTCTACGAACTTACTATCCATGGTTCCTATATTCTCATCCAAACCATTTACAAAAACAATGAACAGCAGCAGGCTGGTCCTTGTGGCACACCACTGGTCGCAGTCCTCCAATTTCAACAATACATCTCTCCCAGCACCACCTACTACCTAGTGTCAAGCCAATTTTATATCTAATTATCTAGCGCTCCCTGATCCCCTGTGATGTTACATTATTAACCAGGCTACCATGAGGAACCTTGTTGGGCCTCACTAAGGTCCACGTAGACAACATTTGCTGCTTTACCTTTATCTCTCTTCACAATCACCTCTTCAAAACTGAAATCTCGTTTGTGAGACATGGATTCCCAGATACAAATATCCCTAATCAGTTCTTGCCTTTCCAAATACATGTAAATCCTACCTCTTAGAATCTCCTACAAACACTTACCCACCATTGACATCAAACTCACTGGTGTGTAGTTCCCTGGGATTTCCTTGCAGCTTTGTTACACATAATGCAACCACATTTGCTGGCTTCCTGTCCTCCAGCACCTCAACTGTGGCTTTCAATGATACACAAAAGAAAGTCAACAGAACTGCACATTTCGTAAGCCAGAAACTAAGACAGACATGTGCTGGCAATGCTCAGCTGGCATGTGTGCAGAGAAATCAGAGTTAATTGTTACCACACGGGGTAAACTCCTCCGCCCCCCACAATCCCCCCAACCCCCGCGCTAATTTAAACTTGCAGCACAGTAAAGATTTAACCCGTGCTGTAATCTAAAAATTAGGAAGGCCAGGAACCATCCTAAAGGTCACTATTTAAAGTAAAACTTAACAACTTTAAAAAAAAATCTACGAGAGAATAGTTAACTATCATCTATTTGCAACTTCTTTCTCTGACCTATCTTTTACATTCTCTCCTACAATACTGGTCCGATAACCTTGCTCCCTCCCCCCGCACCATTTAAGATTGACCAAAACATTCAAATTTCAGAACCATCCAGCTGTCGAATCTTCTCTTTGTATCCTACTCTGTCTTCTTTTCTTCTCCTTCGAGTTTCTGTTTCACAGGTCATTGATAAATAAAGGGGCATTTCGGAGAGCTATTCTGCAGATGGTGGTGGCGGCATTTCTCCCCCAACTTTTCTTTTTTTTGGCTTTATACCCCAAAGCAAAGGGTCATTTCATTCTTTTTAATTTTGTCAAAATGTAAAAATCAAATTCGACTGTAGTTTAGTTTCTTGGGACATAATTTAAACTGATTGTTCGAATTTGATTTTATTGCTGTCACATAGCATCCCTGGTACTGCCAGCTTCTGGGCTAAATGTTACTTTGTAAATTTGCCAGAACACA
>NW_025194092.1:0-4018 GCF_004010195.1 Chiloscyllium plagiosum | reverse complement strand
GTAACAGATATACAGTGAGTGTGAGGGAGCAGAGAGAATAGAGTGACCCTTCTAATGACAGAGCGGGAATGTTATTGATGTTTGTCCTGTGTTGCTGGACGTTTCTTCAGGCCGCAGATACTGCACTGAGCTGGGTAGTGAGCTCAGACCATGTCCGGTGGTTCCGGTGGTGAAGCCTCCTCTGGGAAGAGAATGGTCCCCCTTTGTACTAGACCACCCACCAGGCCCTCCGTGCCCCTGTCGTCAAACCGTGGTGTAATTGCCCCTTATCCGCCATGCTCGGGGTAAACTGTGCAGGGCAGCTCCAAACTGGGAAAGCTCAGCCGTGTGCCTTTTAAAGATGGCACCAGTGCCAGGGATCACGGAATATCCAGGGGCATCCAGGCTATGGTGTGTACCTCCAACCATTCGACTGGTATTGAATGAGAGGGACACCATGGGATGGGGTGGGTATTTAATGAGGTGAGTTTGATAAGGTAGCATCAGGAAACTAGCTCGATATCGTACAAACAATTCCTCTGTCACACTCAATGAAAATGGCACTGAGACAAAATTTGTAAGAAAGCTGCAGAACCAATGTACACCTAAAACCGTCCATCATCCGAACTCACACCAATATAGCATGCACGCATCATCCCTGGGAATACTGGCTCATGTTGCAGGATACAATTGAATTGTCTTCATTTCAACTATCAACATTTATGAACACATGTCTTTCGATATTCCCCTCTCTATCTATACCCCAAACCCATTCAATTTGGCAATATTTTCATGGATTACCACGCCACCTCTCTCTGGCAGTGAGTTTCACACCCACAGCACTCCCTTGTCATGGCACAATGGAAATATGGAGTGGTAAATGGATGGGAGCTAGACATCCTGTCATTTCCAGTATCGGCGACAAGTTTTCCAACGCTCAGAAGCGATCAAACACAGCATAACAGAGCAATGTACTGGGGTGATGTTCACAGCTCGACCTTTTACAGTTCTGGGTTTACAGATTAATTCACAGACGATAACTGCATAGCTCACTGTGCTGGTCAGAGTATCTGATTGAGTTTTCTTTAAGATCAATGTACTGTTGTGGTCTGCATAACTCCCCGTGCTGGACAGATATCTAGTCCGGGTTTGTAGATCAATGCACTGCTGTGGTCTGCATAGCTCCCCGTGCTGGACAGATATCCAGCCCGGGTTTGTAGATCAATGCTCTGATACGATCTGCATAGTGATCCACTCTGGACAGATTGCTGGGTTGTACTGAGCAGTACACTAGCCTGGTCTACATAGTGTTTCACGGTGAACAGATATCTCCTCTAGGTTTATGATGTCTGGTTTGGTTCAGTGAGATGGATTGAGAATATGGTATATCTAATCATTTCAGCTGATCTGACAATATCTTTAGATCTCATTCTTGTGATTGGACCCTCCGTCTCTCACCCCATTAATATTACAGTGTACCCATTCACAGTACATCATGTTGGTGAATACCCCCTGTCCTGGCAGCAGCCAGAGCCTCTTCATTCAGAAGCAGGCAGCCATTCCCATCGTCCTCGGGTCTCCATGGAGAAAGAAAGTGTGGCCTCTCAGATAAAGGCTGTCCCCTTGGTACACGGCTCAAAACACCATCCCCGTCACCACTTCACACCGCCAACCAACAGCATCAAAATATCCACTGTATACTGAGAGCAATGGGGCCCCTGGGAACATCAGGGAACAGACCATCAGGGAGATGGAGCAACACTTCCCGTGTCTGAATGGGTCAGTACTCAGTGTTTCCTTTGGTCTTCAAATTCTTCTCCATTTATATGATACACAGCCTTTTATTCTTCCTGAAAAAAATCACATGTTCACGGTTACCCACATTATATTCAATCGACCAAGTTGTTGCTCATTGCTTATCCATTTACAGATTCCCTACTTAACCTTCATAACTTCATTTTCTGTCGGTCTTAGTGTTCAGTTGAAATTTAGTTAGAACATGTTTGTTCCATTTCTGAAAACTGTTGATATCGTTTGCAGTCGTTAATTTGAGTTAAACTGATAGAGACTGATTTCTCCCTAATTTACCCCTGCTCCTGGCTCAGTAACCAGGCCTCCCCGTATTCCTGTGTAGCAGCTTTGAAAGGCTGAATGTTCACTTTCATTACCTGTGTAACAGATATGAGAGTTTGGAAGATCTGCTCCAGTTGCTGGGGAACAGCCTCCAATGGCTGAATGGCCTCATTCTGTTCCTGTTTAAAAATCTTGAAGGGCTGAATAGCCTGCTTCAGTTTAGGTGTAATTGTGAATGGTGCTGAACATTTTGGAACCATCAGTGAACAGCCTACTTCTGACTTCATGATGGAGTGAAGGCCACTGATGGTGCAGCTGCTGCTAGCCCACAGTGCCTCATGGATGCCCAGTTTCCATGTGCTCTGTCCTTTAGAAGGACGTCCTAATTCACAGGAGGGAGTGCCACATAACACAGTGGGCAGGATCTTCAATATGAGGCTGAGACTTTCCCTCCTCCAGGACGGTGTGCTGGCTGCTCCTACAGATGCTGTCAGGGACAGATCCATCTATGGCAAGGAGTTTGGTGAGAATGTTTCCCTCTTGTTGGTTCCCTTATCACTTGCGCCAGTCTGGCTGCTATGTATTTGACATCGCTCCCTGCTCAGTCAATAGTGGCCCTGTGGAGAACCTGTTGGTGATGGATATTGAAGCCCCACACCCAGAGGACGTTCTGTGTCCTTGTCACCTTCAATGCTTCCTCTGCTTTGTTTTCAACATCATGGGGAACTGCATTATTGGTGGGCTGGGGGGCAGGAGATATCTATCAACAGGTGATTTCCTCGACCAACTGTGGCCTGTTACCATGAGCTTTCGCGTGTTCTAGAATCAATGTTGGGGAATTTCAGGGTAACTCCTTCGCTGACTGTATCCCAGGGTGTCCCCACCACTGGTGGGGCTCTCCTGTCCGTGGGAGAGGATATACCCAGGGATGGTAATGGGGTTTCATGAAATATTACCGATCAGGCCTGATTCTGTGAGTATGACGGTGTCAGACTGTTTCCTAAATGGGAGTGCTGGAAAAGCACAGCAGCGGGATCGACATTTCAGGGAGCAGGGGGACCGACATTTCGATCATAGTCTCTTCAGAAGGAATGAGGCTTGTGGGCCGTGCGGCTGAGACACAAATGGGAGGGGGTTGGGGCTGGGGCTGGGGCTGGGGCTAGAGGAAAGGAAGCTGGAATATGATTGGTAGATGGAGGTAGGAAAGACGTGATCAGTTAGAGAGGAGGGTGCGGTGGATAAGGTTGAAAGGTGATGGAAGGTCACGGAGTCCCACGGAAAGTTCTGTCCCCAATATTCTATTACTGACATTCCCCTGACATTGTTTGTGAACGGCCGGACGTCAGTAGCTTGAACAAACGAAAGATCCCGAGGGAAGAGATCCCGTTGCAGGGAGAAGGAGACACTGTTCCGAAGGCCCCTCATGCAGATAAAGGGAGGAATACGTTTTCCCTGCGTTTACATTTATTCACGACACAGTATCGACCACCATTTAGACTAAAATGCAAAATTTTCCAAACTCCATTTGTCTTCAGGAAACTGGGAGATAATCCTTCAGGACAGCAACGCTTTCACCCTCCATATTAGGGACTGGGAAGGAGTGACCTGTGCCTGCTCTCGAGTGATCGAGTGTGCGGGAATGTTCTAGAAATCATCTGTCCTTATGGATGTGTCTCTGTGTGTTTGGGGAGGGAGGGTTTCTTATGGTTTGCGACATATTTTTGTCAGTATTTCAGAACTTCCCATTTGTTGTTCCAGCTCCAATTATTTTAATAGATCCCTGAATACAGGGACACATCTGAAAATTTCACTGGAATCCCCACTCATACTGGTCCCTTTGCCCCCATGCTGATGGATAATGTGTTTGCTTTCCTTTCTCACAGTTAACGTAGTGACCATCTACGTCCAGCTTTATAAAGATTGTGGATTGTCCCCATGTGTCAGACGTTACCTGTGGGCCATGGCA